>NW_027657611.1:0-23672 GCF_964235325.1 Thermobia domestica | reverse complement strand
GTTTTGAACAAATACGTCTCAAATTTAAAAGAAGAGTTTTTAAAACATTTTTAGACTAATAGCGTGTCCATATTTTTTTTAATTATTGTTCTCCGGTGTCTTCTGTATGTCTGTCTTATTGTGCACAAAAAATAGTGTTTCCACAACTAGACGAGACACGATAGAAGTCATCCAACAGAAGCAGATATATCTTTTCGAGACGAAACTCCATTTTTACGAGGGTTTTCGAAACGAGACAGCCTAAAAAGTCATTTAAAGGGTAATACTAGCAAAAAGAGGACGTTCATGCCCTAACGCCGGGATCGGAAGCGCATGAGTGTGTAATAACTTAATGATACCAAAGTCATTCGTTCGATTTCAGACGATGCCGGACAACATCTTATGCGTGACTATTTCTTTCCCCTTTCTAATACTTAATTACTTTCTAATTACTAGTTTCTTTAATCATCATTCACTTTATTTACTTATCGTTCGTTTATTTTAGTCTTTAAGCTACATTGTTGGATGTTAAACTAAAGATTCCATTTAATTTCACTCAATGAAGCATTAATATAGTCTGTTACATTCAGTATTTCTTCTAGGCAAACTTCTCGGGTCAACTCCTCCCGAAGATGGCCAACTGCCCCTCCTCTATAGCTAATGTAAATTAAATTGTAATTATATGTCACTCTTTCGCAGGAGTAATTCTTTACCGAGTAGTGTCCAATTGTATTCCCCTCAAATTTAGATTTTTTTCACTGTCAACGAAACTTGCTGGGAAAAAGTCTAATTGTGCGTATTTCCAAAATATGTTTTCACTGTTCGCACCTTGGGCATTGACAAAATTTAGTTATGGGTTGAACAGGGGTACATACTACCTACAGGTGAGTGTTATATCTTTGAATGCGCCAGTGAGATTTTTAAGGAAAGCCTGATTTTTCATTGAAAATGACACAATGGAACTTCAAGTGTCTCATAATGATTGATTTAAGGAAACTAACTGTGAAGAAGAACTTAACATGAATAATAATTTTAAATTGTCATAGCAGAATGATAATGTTATCAGTTCCGGTTTTAATAAAGAAATAAGTAGGTGTGGGAAAGGACATGGAACTTAATCTGGGACGATAAATCTAGGTTATATACCTGGAAAATAATTGGGTTACTGTACCTACCACGTATGCTACACAGTCTGATGATTAATCGCCACTTCTATGGATACCTCCCTGAGTCTAGTGATATTCAGGGAGATTTTGCACTAATGTCACCTGCTCCTTCATAATGAACACACGATCGCTATCCATCTGATCTTATGACTACTGTTGGCCTAAACGAAACGCATTGATTCATCGTACAACCATTTCACATGGGGAACCTTCTTCCATATGAGCACACAAACATTAAATAATCGATTGTTGCAGCAAGTCTACGTGCTTTCTTTCTCTTGCAGACAGCTGATAGTAATTTATGTCTCGGTCACAGCGAAGGTGTGTGCTTGTCCGTAGATGGACAAATGAGCCTGAAAACTTTCACACTTATCATACAGGACTCAAACCTGATATTTTGGTATGTGGAGGGGAGTTTACACATCTACCCCTGGTCTTCATTCAAATTAGCATGATTGGGCGTCCTACATTCTGGTCTTTACCAACCCTGTCCTCTTACCTTACATGGACACTTCAAGATCTCAATCTTCCAGAAGGATAACACGCGTTACCTTAGCGCTGCGTCAATCCAGAGTGATCTTCTTAGTTTAAAAAAAAAAAAAAAAAAAAAAAAAACTAACTAGCTATGTTTCCGGACCTAAGTCCTGTCGAGCATATGTAGGAAATGATTGGGAGGCCATAGTCCAGCTGGTGTAGGATATCATGCCCCAGACAGACATTCAGCATCTGTACGACGTCCTGAACAGCTGTTTATATAGACGATCTGGGTCGTTTAAACGTGTTAAGGCAGATACTATATAGGGTATTTTTGACCACTCTGTTTATCATTATCCTGATGCTCTACTTTTGGGCCAATCCATGATGAATTCCTATTCAGTGTTCTCAAATATATGTGTGTCACACGCACATTGATTCATCCAGAAATTAATAGCTAAACACAGATTTACTTACGTGAACTACAATTCACTATCCAATCTCCATTACTATCAAAACTATGTAATCCAAGAGAAGAATATTTTAAGGATTCACCATGGTACCAGTTAATTAGAAGTTTACTGTTGCTCTTATCTCTTAGCTAAGAAGACAAAAGGATAATATTATTTTTATTTAAAAACATCATAGTGAAACATGATAGTAACATTAGTATTTAGTCATGATATATATAAATAGTTTGTCAGTGATATAACCAGACTTTTAGCAAGTGACAATTTTAAGGGACAACTAAGAAATATGGAGGTGTGAAAGTTAAAAATCAATTATACGTTAAGTCTCTGATGACTATGACGGTGTGAAATTACTTTATTACCTTTTTTAATGTAGTAGACTATATAAGGGCATTGGTTATTTCAGATGATTTCTTCCGGATTTGAATTTGATTTCAATTTAGCGCCTCTTTCATCAGTGAGGCTATATGAGACGTTGACCTATAGCTTAAAGTGGGACCCGAATCACATGAGCTATCGCCGGGAATCGAACATAGCCGTCCCACGCCCAGGGAGTGTACGCTAACCGCTTGGCCGCAAGGGAGCTCATGATTTCTCCCGGGAAAGGGGTACTTTCAATAAACGAGGAATTGAAAACAGTCCAATGAAATACTGATTAACTATGTTGGGGAATTTCCCCTGGGTTATTTCATAAATTAATTACTACATCAATAAAAGAAAGTAGCCTAGATAAAAGGCTACACTGTTTGATCTGCTATCTCAGTATATGATTGGTTTGATTAAATAATATATTGAAAAACCTTTATTACAATAGCTAGCCAGTAACCAATAAACAACATACTCGGAATCAGCATAGTTTGCACCGAAAGTAGGTGCAGCAAATCTATTCTATTAGTAGTGTGTCTTCACTACAGATGGCAGTAAAAGAAAAGAGTTTCATACACTTTAATGAAAATATCCTTTGTTTTACTTTCGTTTCTCCACAAAGTGCATGTGCTTTGTTTGGTAAATCTTTCGCTCCTTCTTTGTGCACAGTTTGCTTCTCGTCAATGATATTGAGTTGATTTTGAGTTTAATGTCCCGTTCAGCAGTAAGGCTATATGAGACGTCAACCTACTGATTAACGTGGAATCCGAACCACATGAGCTCCTGCAGGGAATCGAATCTGGGTCTCCCACACCTTCTCATCAATGGGGGTAGCCAGAAAATCATCATGGAAACTAAGACACACGAGCTGTTGTTAGTAGTAGACAAGAAAAAGAAGCCAACCTTCGTAATAGATATTGCATTACCATCAGATAACAGTCTGCAGAAGAAATAAGCGTAAAGAAAAGAGAAGTATACTGACCTAGCAATTGAAATTAAAGGCATGCTGGAACAAGAAACTGTAACGAAAGTCCAACTCTTATGGCCACAAGACTTTATACCATTTACCAAACACTCTGAAGACGGAATTGAGCATATTAAAAGTTGAACATACGCTCATACCTTCAGAACATTCAACATATAACGCAAATACTCTGCAAGAGTTGTTAAAACAGCCGCAGGAGTTGTTAACTCGGGACCTATCAGTTTACCCAGAAGAAATGAGTACTGCAACCCAAGAAGTGGGTTCAAATATCCAATTTTATTGTGTAAAATAACGCAAATATTCTGCAATTATCGGTGCGCAGTTACCGTAAATAAACTGCTATTTTTACTGAGAGAAGGTAACATTTACTGTTCTTATTTAAAGTGACCAAGTGAATTGGTTGAAAATATGTTTGCCAATTTCCCCCGGTAATTATTAGCCAAAAATTGTTTAAAAGAGCAAAGTATGGTTTAACCAAGTACTACTTAGTTACTAGTACCCCAGAGTATTTCTTAAAAAAAAGGTAGTTTCAACACAAATTCGCATGCAAGCAAGCAACCGAGCCTTACTCAACAAATGAACAATTTTCTGTGTAAAGTGCAAAAGCCATTACTAGTTATAGTAACCTGATGTTCTCTCTTTAAGAGTATTATACTTCTTTAGGGGCTCAAATACTCTATACTGTATTTATTTATTTATTTATTTATTTAATTTCTGCCAAAATTGATGCTTGATACTCTTTTTCTGTTACAGAAAATGATTGGATATAAAATCACTCAAAATTAAAAAGATATGAATTATCGGAGTTAGAATTTTATTGCTCTATGAATTTACAAAAATTGCAAAATTTTAAAAAAATGCATTTGTGAAACAGAAATATTTTTTTAGCGGATTTTTATTTTTTATTTTTGACTTTTTGATTATTTTGGTTCAAGTTCCACTTTACTTTTCCTATATTGCATTTTACAATTAAGAAAGTACGTTTATAACATTCAGTACGTTAGAGTTCTACGCTCAGCTCGGGGCTTTCTGGTTTGATTAGTTTTCAAAATGCTATTGCAGTTGTTACTTATAAGTGTAAGTTATGCAACTCACATGTCCCAAATGTAGCTTTGATTGCCTAAACACTTTTTCAAGTGCCTGGAAGTTTATACATTTTGATATATGTATTTTATTGGTAGTCTAAATTAAATCTGGCAGTATTAGCATTTCATTGCTTAGCGGTTTTAGCCTTTTTCATTTAGCCTACTTACGACTGCTTTCATCGTTATATACTCCAACTTTCTCAAACTATAGTTTTAATATTTTAACAGTCTTAACCTAATATTACATTAAAACCTAATTGCTTCTTTAAACCAAAAACGATTATCTTCTGTCTATCAACTCTACAAAATGTAATTACACATTTCTTAAGAATGGCTACTACGCCAACTAGCAACTTGCACGTAAATATATACTACGTAAATTTACACAAATTATACAAAAGTATCTGCCTCGCAACGCTCTTCAATTTCTTTTTTTAGTATCTGCACAACTTTTAATACTTTCTTCCCATATGCTCCCAACAGGCAGGTAAGGAGAATGTACGATTAAGCAAGAAACAAGATACTAAACTATTTTTGGTTTGGTATAAAATCTTGCTTTCCGTTTGTGAAAATTTTTGTCGCAGAGTTCAATTTACAAAATTAAGGCCATGAACGGGTATTTAGGGTATAGTAATAGTTTAACACTAATTATTTACAGAATTTTTTCTTTCTTCACTATTATATACGCGAAGATATTTGAAATAACAACATTGTGAACAATGTTTTTAACGTTGTCCTCTCTCAAATTTTAGCAGCCTCAATAAATAGTTCAATAAAGTTTTAATTTATTCATAAATTTTAAACGATAATTTTATTTCGCAAAATCTATTACAGTTTTACAAGTTATTGTTAAGAGAAATGTTTTAGTAAAGCAATTTTGTCTTTAAATATTAATGTACGAGCTCTATAACAAATTCGTTGGAACTAGAAAACCCACTGCATCCTCCGATTTGTATTTTCCCATCGAATCACTGACTTTCTTTGATTCTTGATATTTTCCTTAAGATTTTCTCTTCAGAATGCAATAATTGAATGTTTATTCGTGTTTCAATCAAAAACAAAGATGGAAGCTATTATTATCTCTCCATTAAAACTAGAAAATTAAAGGGGCTGCTGTGGCTCAGTGGTAGAGAGTTCACATCTGGTGCGTGAGGTCTCTGATTTGAACCCAACTTGCGCCAAGTAAATTTTGTTGTGGACAAAGATTGTGTGTGTGGGTTTTCTCGAAGTTCTCCCATTTCCTCCCACTTTCTTCATTTCACCATTTCATTCATTTCTCATCATCACCATCTTTTTGCCTAGCGTGGGACGTAACAATGAAAGATTTCATTTGATTTCTGGAGTATTATATAAAAAGGTCATGGAAAAACTATAAAAAAAAAATTCGGAGTCCTTGTATCTCTATATACTGTAGTGGCGCCGCAAATTCGCAAACTATTTTTTGCGAATAAATATTCTTTTTTTTTATTTTTAAAACCTGCAACAGAATTCGTATTCCATTTACTTGTTTTAAAATACAAATTCGTGTTGAGTGTTCTTTTTTTTTTCCCTAGCTGGAAACCAGACATTCTGTCTGCCTTCACGTCTCGCCAGTGAGTTCTCCCCTTTCTGACCTGTAGGTCAACAGCAGTTAAGATAAACATTCTCCCCTTCTGGTTCGATACAGAAGCTTGGTCTTTTTTTTCTATATTTATGTAGTCTTTTAACAAGTTAGATTATTATTATTATTAGTGGTAGAATACTGTTAAGAAAACCCATATAGTTTGTGTATCTTTTAAATGTCATTTTGCTTCTAAAAAGAAGATTCTTTTTCGTTCTTCAAAACATTAAATATATATGTATGTCTTTGGTCAAAAACAAGTAAGATAAACTGTTGAAGGGTCTTGAGTTCATTATGTATAAAACCTTTCAAGTTTATTACTTGAAATCTTTTATGTTTTTATAGTATAAGATACTATTTGTACAATTCTCTGTAATATCTCGATGTAATATCATTCTTCCAGAGAAAGGGGCTCACACACCTAAACTCACGGACTACACATCACACGCACACGCATGCGCACACACAAAATCTTATCTTTTGCCTGGCTCCGCCCAAGGCACCTTGTTCTAGCCAATCTAGATGTTAATGGCATGGCTCGTTCCAATAGCTAGCAACTCCACCCCTCAGAGTGGAACCCTTCCGAGTACTTGTGCACTCGAAGTCGTGTGCAAAGCCAATAATCTTTCTTTTCAGGATACGGGTCCCCCTCGGGCTCCGCCCTAGGTACTTTTTAGATCTCCACGCATGCTCAACCTCTGACCTTACGGTCCTCGTGCAACGTTTGCTCACGTTACTATTTTGCACACAGACCGTAAATTGGTGCCGCTTGCACCTCCGACCGAGGCCCTTAAAAACGCAGGTTTTGGCCTCTCTCGTCGGACAACGTCCCTCTCCTGAACCCCTCAGAGACGTGCAGACTACGAGGAGTACGCAATTCGTTAGGTACGTCTCAGTTCAGGAACTTATCACGAAGAAGTCTCTAGTTGTCCATCCCTCTGCCTTCAAACCTCTCTGCCTCTACGGAGGCCTGCCTACTCAATCTCTTGGTTACCTACCTCACTACCTTGGTTTACCCAGTACTTGGCAATCTGTTTCCGAAAGCTCGATGGCTCAGCCAGGGTTCTCCCATAATTGCTGGTCGGCTTAGGAAACTGACGGTCAAAGTACTACCCTACCTAATCCTCACAGTAACTTGGCAATCTGTTTCTGAAAGCAAGATGGCTCAGCCAGGGTTCTCCCATAATTGCTGGTCTGCTTAGGAAACTGACGGCTAAAGTTACCTCCTTCCGAACTTGGCAATCTACTTCCGCAAGTTTCGCTTCAGCCCGGACTCGCTCCAGAAACTGCTGGCAAGCTTAGGAAGTTGACGGCTAAAGTTCTGTCGCACCCCTATTTGATGTGTGTTTTGACAGACTCTAAGTTCATTGCTTAGCTGGCCTAAAACGCACCGGTAATCAAATAGTTACTCCCTGTTTGATGTCTGTTCGCAGACCGGTAGATCAAATGGTAAACCCTTACACCTTCTTTGTTTGATGTCTGTTCGCAGACCGGTAGATCAAACGGTAACCTCAATTCCTTCTGGTAACCAACTTAGTTCAAACGGTAACCTTTACACCTACCCTGTTTGATGTCTGTTCGCAGACCGGTAGATTAAACGGTAACCTATTCTTAACCTCTGGTAACCTACCCTATTTGATGTCTGTTCGCAGACCGGTAGATCAAATAGTATACCTCTTACCTACCTACCCACTAGGATTGATTCGTGCCCTCCCAGTCTAGTGCAGTTTTGTTTTATTTGTGAAAAGTGCTACAGTCAAGTTTGTTTGTTTCTCAGTGACATTTAGTGAGTTATTTTTACTACCTATTGGAACGTCGCCACGTAAGTTAAAACTCTTTTATAAATAGACACAGTACTTACACTATCGCCCCGGCTCTGGTTCTTGTAATTTGTTTAGAGCCAATAAACTGCAGGCTTACTGCAAGGAATATACTTTTCGAGTTTTGTTTCAAGAGATATCCCAAAGGATTGTTTGGTTATCAAACCTTAATCAGGATAACGATTCCATTGTTTCCATTAGAGGATAAGTCTTGGCCACGGCCAACGCTACCGTGTAATACTAAGATTCTTCGAACTGTTTTGTTAGCTGAGTTCCTGTTTCCAGTATAACTTTACCGCTCGAGTTATAGTTGGTGTTTTGCAGAAACTTTGGTTGACTAAATAGAAGTATTTTGGTAAATTACAAAACTCTTGTGTGGGTGCCGGTCTACGCAAACGCATACCGCCGACCCGCCACATAATTTGGTGTCAGCTTTGTGGGATATCTTGAACAACCCTAGGATATCTTGAACAATCTAGGATATCTTGAACAACCTAGGATATCGTGAACTTTTTGCACAGCCTTAGGATATCAGGAATAATCGTGACATCGTAAACTTTGATACCAGTTTAAGTTATTTAAGTGAACTGTGTTTTGTGCATGTGCATTTCGCATGTGTGATATTTATTGTGTGCTGAAAGTTTTTTTCCATCTGTTTAACTTTCATTCCATCCTCCTTGGCGGAAGCGAAAAAGGGAAAAGGACGCTTTTGTTGTTTGACTGGCCATCAATCAGCAAAACATCCTGCTCACTGTATCGTGACGCCAAACGCACATTAGTGATTTCAGTTCATTAGTGTTTAAATAAGTGCAGTGCATTTTCGTGTTGAAATTAGGCATTTAAAGCCCCATACAGGTGATAAACTCATCGTGAATTTAGATTTAGTTAGGTTAAGTGAGAAATTCCTCTCAGAAACCATTATTGCTCAAACCTTCGAGTTTTCGCAAATCTAAGAGGTTCATTCATTCATTTAATTTGTTGTTTCCACGTAGAAACGTAATTTGAATTTTTAATCATGGCAGAAGCTGACGGAAGTAACGTACAGCCAGACTATGTTAAAGTTTCTCAGGCAATTCAAGTTATTGCAGAACCATTTACAGGAGATCGTTCTAAGTTGAGGCAATTTATTGATAGTTGTGAAATTGCTCAAGGGTTAGTTAACCCCCGTGATAAGCCTGTATTATTGAAGTTTATTAAGTCGAAAATTTTAGGAGAACCTAGAAATCGTATTTTAGTTAGATTGAACGTAGATACTTGGGAAGCAGTTAAGACAATTTTAGAAGAGAACTATGCTACACATAGATCTATTGGTTATTATGCTTGCTTATTGTTTTCTGCCAGGCAAGGCAAAAATGAGGGTATTAGCTCATGGGCTAGCAAGTTAGATACAATTCGAGCTGATCTGAAAGCTGCTGCTTCGAAAATATGTCGTGAAACTGAAAGAGCTGGTGCTCATTCACTTATTGATCATTTGACAAAAGCATCTTTTGTCCAGGGAATTAGCGATCCCCGCATTCAAACAGTAATTCGTGGTAAAAGTACAGAAGATGATAGTTTCGCTCAATTAGTAGATTTCGCTCTAGTTGAAGAATCGCACATATTGTCTCAGAGACGAAAGCCATTAGATTCTAAGAATGAAGATAGGGCAAATTCTTCAAATCATAACCATAAGTCAGAGAAGAAAGGAAATAGGAAATTTTCCCAGAAAAAGCATTCTGAAAGTAAATCTAGAGATTCTCATCACTCTTCTCATTCCCGTAAGGATAGTAGAAATTTTAGGAAAAAGGTTCATTGTTTAGAAGATTGCGATCATTCAGTAGACTCGCATGAAGAACCGCATTGTAGTGAAAATAGTGACAAAATTGAGGATTCCAACTCTTGTTGTGCTTTACGTTGTACACACTCCTATCATTGTCATGAAAAGCGTAACCATACTTGTGCGAAGAAGCGTATCCATGTTTGTACCCGAAAGAACACGAGTTCTCCGCGTTGTTCTCATCACCGCCAAACGCACAGTCCTTCTCCGCGTAGTTCTCGTTGCCGCAAAACGCGAAGTCGTTCCCCGCGTCGCACTCAGCGTCGCCCAGCGCGAGATTCTTCTCCGCGCCATCCTCAGTGTCATCGCCCAACGTGTACTCATTCTCCGCGTCGCACTCAGCGTCGCCGATCGCATAGTCATTCTCCGCGTCGCACTCAGCAACGCCCAGCGCGTAGTCCTTCGCCGCGTCGCCCAGTGTATGTGTGTCCCCAGCGCCGTACACCGCGCAAACTTTCTCCGCGACCAAAACCGAATAATGTCTCACCGCGTCGTCATCCCGTCGTTGACACGCATGATTGTGAATTGAAAGAGAAATGCCGTGCTGACCACAGCACCAAGCCAAAATCTTGTAGCAAGAATAAGTCTTTATGTTTATCGAAACACAACTCCTCAAAAGTTAAATTAGAGAAACGTGTTGATAGTAATAGAAATCAGAATGATAATGTTAAGATTTTCCTTTGTTCCACTGAACAAACGAGTAATAATTGTACGAAGGTGTCCCCACCTCAGAAACCTGATCGAAATTCTGTTAAGTCTGATACAATTGGACGTTACGCCCAATTATGCGAATGTTCCACTAAGAGTATAATCGATGAAAAGGGTAAAATTAAAGTGCGAATGATGGATTTAAATAAGAATTACGAAATGTTATTAGATTCAGGCTCAGATCTATCGCTTATTAAGTATAGCCATTTACGTGAGTCTATGTTGAGAAAGATACATAGATGTGACTCCACTCCAGTGCATGGATTCAATAATTTTCATGCCCATACTTTAGGTACATTAGATCTTAGATTAGAAATAGGCAAGAATAGAGTGACTCATACTTTTCATGTAATGCGTAGTGATTTATTACCTCCTAATGTAGCCGGTATAATAGGCAGAGATTTTCTTCTTGAACATCATTGTGTAATTTCGTATGACGGACAAGCTGAATTGAAAATTGATGTAGGAACTAAAGTAAAGATCCCAGCACGTACTGAAAAGCTAATTGAAGTTAAGACTGAAAATAATGGGATAGGATTTTTGTCCAAACGTACTTTGGCAGACGGTGTATTCCTGCCAGACGCTATAGTTAAAGCATCCGATAACAAATGTGTTACTAGCATTTTGAATTTGACTGAAAATGAGGTAGACGTACAAATTCCTCCCATTTCTTTAGATTTTGAACCACTTCTTGATATGACAAAATCTCATAGTGTTTATGCATTGAGCAAATCTGACAATGCAAGTCAAACTAAAGGGTTAAAATCGCGTTTAGAATTACTTAGGCAGAACTTGCGATTAGACCATTTGAATCCAGAAGAGAAAGCGTTAATACTGTCGCATTGTGAAGAGTATCATGATTTATTTTATTTAGAGGGAGACAAACTCTCCTATACTGATGTGATTGAACATAGCATCCCCATTCATCCCGACAAACGAGGTACAGTCGTGACTCAGAAACCGTACCGTATTCCCGAGGTACATAAAGCAGAAGTACAAAATCAAATCGACAAGATGTTAGATGAAGGTATAATTTCCCCAAGCAAGAGTCCTTGGAATTTTCCGATATTAATAGTGCCGAAAAAGATGGATGCATCAGGCAAACCTAAGATACGTATATGTTTAGATTTTCGTAGGCTTAATCAGATTACTATTGGAGATAGCTTTCCTTTACCGAATATTACAGAAATACTAGATCAGTTAGGGCAATCGAAGTACTTTACGACCTTGGATTTAGCCAGTTCGTACCAACAGATTAGAATTAAACCTGAAGACCGTAGTAAGACCGCCTTCAGTACACCATATGGTCATTACGAGTATAATCGCATGAGCTTTGGATTATACGGTGCCCCCGCAACATTTCAGAGAATGATGAATATTGTTCTATCCGGATTGCAAGGATTAAAGTGTTTTTCGTATTTAGACGATTGTTGTATCTATAGTAGAGACTTAAAGGAACATATGTCAAGATTGAAACTTGTATTTGATAGGTTTCGAACCTACAACCTCAAACTTCAGCCTGATAAGTGTGAATTTCTTAGAAAAGAAGTAACATATTTAGGACATCAAATAACAGATCAAGGTCTGAAGCCAGACCCTCGCTTAATTGAGAAAGTGTTACATTTTCCGCATCCGAAAAATGTCAAGCAATTGCGTGGATTTTTAGGATTAAGTTCTTATTACCGTAGATTTATTGAAGGCTATAGCAATATAGCCAAACCTCTCACTCTTTTGTTAAAGAAAGATGTTCCATTCAAGTGGGAAACTAAGCAAGAACTAGCGTTTCAAACTTTGAAGGAAAAATTGACATCACCACCTCTCCTTCAATATCCTGACATGAGCCGTCCCTTTATTATTACCTGTGACGCCTCAGAAGTCGCAATTGGAGCTATCTTGTCTCAGGGCCAAATTGGCCAAGACAAACCAATCGCTTATGCTAGTCGTACACTTAATAATGCCGAAAGAAATTACTCCACAACCGAACGTGAATTACTTGCGATAGTTTGGGCTGCCAAACTATTCCGCCCATACATCTTTGGAAAGGAAACAACCTTTGTGACTGATCATAAACCTTTGCTTTGGGTGTTTAGTGTAAAAGATCCTAGTAGTAGACTTTTAAGATGGAGAATTAAGTTAGAAGAATACCATTATAAGATTGTTTATAAAGCAGGTGTCCGTAATACCAATGCTGATGCATTGAGTCGTATTGCATATTTAGACCCCGATCCAGAAGGTCAACCTTCTACCCTTGACGAAGAAACAAAGAGTAGGATTCTGAAAGAGTTTCACAACCTTCCTGTCGGTGGACACCAAGGCATTCATCGGACTATAGCTAAAATCAAAACGTACTTAGAATTGAACAATATCGATCCGAAATCTTGGAAAAAACTAAACACCGATGTCGAAGAATACATAAAGAAATGTGAGTCTTGTCAAAAGAACAAACTCACCCAACCTAATGTCAAACTTCCTATGGTTTTGACCACCACTCCCGAAGTAGTATTTGAGAAATGTGCTTTAGATCTTGTAGGGCCGTTTCCTGAGAGTTCTCTCGGAAACAAATACATCTTAACATGCCAAGATGAATTATCGAAATATTTAGTGACCATTCCCCTACAGCAACAAGATGCAGAAACCGTAGCTGAAGCATTTGTGACGAAATTTGTTTGTGTTTTCGGTATACCTCAAACTATTTTAACCGATCAAGGAACTAATTTTATGAGCGATACCTTTAAGAAAATGTGTCGCATGTTCCAGATTCAGAAACTACATACTAGTGCATTCCACCCTCAAGCTAACTTTGTTGAAAGAGTTCATAGATCTCTTGCTGAGTATCTGAGGCATTATGTGTCTGAAAATCAACTGGACTGGGACGTCTGGTTGCCATACGCTGCTTTTGCTTACAATACAACTCCACATTCAGTAACTAACTATACTCCACACGAGTTGATGTTTGGCCGGATGGCTAACATCCCTGGTATATTACAGAAACAAACTACCGACATTAATTACGCGTATGATGATTACATCAAGACCCTAAAGCAGAAGCTTCAGAACAGTTACGAGTTAGCCAGATCAAAACTGAAACAAGCCAAGGTTAAAAACAAAGAACAGTATGATAAGACCGCCTCTCATAAAGAACAATTGTTTAAAGTAGGCGATCAAGTGTTACTTAAAGATGAATCTGTTCGAAGAGGACGATCCAAGAAATTGGGTTCACAGTGGATCGGTCCATACAAAGTAGTTAAAGTTAAAGGAGTTAATTGTACTATTGCTAATCGAAGAAAAACATTTGTAGTTCATGCTAATAGGTTAAAGTTATATTATTAGTAGATAATATTAGCAGACTTTATTAGTAGGTAATGTAGTTTCCGTTTTTGTTCGCAGCCATCATGAGACATCCTCTCTCGTTGCTTGCTTGCTTGGCGATAATTCTTCCGATTATCCAGACAGCAAATGTCACTAGCTCTCAAATTCAGACAATAACAAACACTGTTGGTATATATTATGACTTCTTAGGAGAAGCAGTTTTATATAACAGACAATGGAAGCTTGTGACCTTTGTTAATCTATCCGATTATGAACAAACTTTGCACCGTGTCTCCACCTACTTGGGAACAGCAAACGAACTATACAAATCAAGAGTTATCTATTCCGATCGTTCTCGTCGAGAACCTCGATTAGATGTACTTATCCGAAAACTACACAAGGTTGAGCAAACTAATTCAGTCATAAATCAAATTGTCAAAACCAAGGTGAAAACCAAAAGAGGAATATTTAATTTTGTTGGTGAAATCTCGAAAATTCTGTTTGGTACTTTAGATTCTCAAGATGCTACTTACTATACAGAGCAAATTAGTAAATTAGAAAATGAACAGTCAAACTTTTTGAAATTAACTAAAGAATCAATGACTATTGTAAAAGCCACTCTGAAAACCATTAATAATACTGTGTTGTCTATTGAACATAATGAACAAGTTTTACAAAAAGGTTTGGAAGATGTTAAAAGAGAAATTAATGCTCGTAGTCAAACATTTATGCATTCGATAAACGAACTTGAAGTGAAGGTCGAATGGGATAATTATCTACATTCTATTTCACTTATGTTAGAAGAATTAGATGTTGCATTTGAAATTTTGTTACAATCCATTCTAAATGCTCAATCTGGTATTTTATCTCCTCATGTAATTACTCCTAAAGAGATATTAGAACATTTTAAATTAAGTGCCTCTGTGATTCCACAAGGCATGTCATTACCCATTCCACCTGGCTCTTCAATAGGTTATGCATTACTAAAAATTGTAGATTTAGATGTTTTCATCAATCAGAAAATTCTTGGTTATGTTATTAGTTTACCTTTGACTGATGGTTTAAGATTTAATATGTATAAATTAATTCCATTTCCAACTGAGCTTAAAGACAATAAGTATTTCTTTATACAGCCTCAAAATCCGTATTTGATTATTGAAGTATCCAAGCAATATTATGGTAAAATTGATGAACATATGTTTAATACTTGTAAGGAATTAACTTCATTTTCAAGGGCTTGCAAACAAACATTTCCGTTAAAACCTACACATAGTAACGAAGACTGTGAAGTAAAACTTATTGATTTTGTTAAATCAATTCCAGCAGATTGTAACAAACGTATAGTAGAATTAAGAAATATTTTATGGATTTCATTAGATAATAATGAATGGCTATTTGCTTCGCCATTCCCAGAAAAATTAACAATAGTTTGTGGAAATGATGTGTCGAAAACTGTTTTGATTCATAAAACTGGAAAATTAACTTTAGATAAAAACTGTAAAGCTTATGGTCCAAATTCCTTAATCAGTTCTCAAGAAATATATGTAAGTAACAGTACAAGTAAAGATTTGCTTCCACTACTAAATGATAGCATTGATTGTTGTATATTCTCAAACTCAAAGATCAATATTAAGAATATGGAATTTACTTTACCGTTAAATCATATCATACACAAAGTTACCGATTTACAATATGCCAGCCATCGTGTTGAGGATGTTGAAAAATTAATTAATGAACAAGAATGGCAGATAAGACAAAGTAATCATGTATTTTCTTATTCTATTTTGACTTATATAATCATGTTTACTATTTTGATATTTCTTTGTGTGTATTGTAGTTTTAAGTTTAATTGTTGTAGACATAGGAATAAATGGTGTAATTCAGACTGTATCAGAACCATATGTTTTAAGCCAACAATCATTGCAGGTGTACAATCAAATAATCCAGCTCTTAATGCTACTTATCGAGCTGCTTCTGGTGAAATAACTTTTAACGAGGAATCACAAGATGATGATTCACCTCATCTCAATCAGAGAGTTACTAGGTCCAGGAATTATCGTTAAAATTTAATTTTGGAAAATTTTTTTTTCTCCAATTTTGATTATAGTTAGTACGAAAAATTTTTGCCTTACAGTTAAAATTGAAATTTTGCCTTACAGTTAAAATTTTTCTTTCCCTAGGAGGAAGGACTGTAGTGGCGCCGCAAATTCGCAAACTATTTTTTGCGAATAAATATTCTTTTTTTTATTTTTAAAACCTGCAACAGAATTCGTATTCCATTTACTTGTTTTAAAATACAAATTCGTGTTGAGTGTTCTTTTTTTTTCCCTAGCTGGAAACCAGACATTCTGTCTGCCTTCACGTCTCGCCAGTGAGTTCTCCCCTTTCTGACCTGTAGGTCAACAGCAGTTAAGATAAACATTCTCCCCTTCTGGTTCGATACAGAAGCTTGGTCTTTTTTTTCTATATTTATGTAGTCTTTTAACAAGTTAGATTATTATTATTATTAGTGGTAGAATACTGTTAAGAAAACCCATATAGTTTGTGTATCTTTTAAATGTCATTTTGCTTCTAAAAAGAAGATTCTTTTTCGTTCTTCAAAACATTAAATATATATGTATGTCTTTGGTCAAAAACAAGTAAGATAAACTGTTGAAGGGTCTTGAGTTCATTATGTATAAAACCTTTCAAGTTTATTACTTGAAATCTTTTATGTTTTTATAGTATAAGATACTATTTGTACAATTCTCTGTAATATCTCGATGTAATATCATTCTTCCAGAGAAAGGGGCTCACACACCTAAACTCACGGACTACACATCACACGCACACGCATGCGCACACACAAAATCTTATCTTTTGCCTGGCTCCGCCCAAGGCACCTTGTTCTAGCCAATCTAGATGTTAATGGCATGGCTCGTTCCAATAGCTAGCAACTCCACCCCTCAGAGTGGAACCCTTCCGAGTACTTGTGCACTCGAAGTCGTGTGCAAAGCCAATAATCTTTCTTTTCAGGATACGGGTCCCCCTCGGGCTCCGCCCTAGGTACTTTTTAGATCTCCACGCATGCTCAACCTCTGACCTTACGGTCCTCGTGCAACGTTTGCTCACGTTACTATTTTGCACACAGACCGTAAATTGGTGCCGCTTGCACCTCCGACCGAGGCCCTTAAAAACGCAGGTTTTGGCCTCTCTCGTCGGACAACGTCCCTCTCCTGAACCCCTCAGAGACGTGCAGACTACGAGGAGTACGCAATTCGTTAGGTACGTCTCAGTTCAGGAACTTATCACGAAGAAGTCTCTAGTTGTCCATCCCTCTGCCTTCAAACCTCTCTGCCTCTACGGAGGCCTGCCTACTCAATCTCTTGGTTACCTACCTCACTACCTTGGTTTACCCAGTACTTGGCAATCTGTTTCCGAAAGCTCGATGGCTCAGCCAGGGTTCTCCCATAATTGCTGGTCGGCTTAGGAAACTGACGGTCAAAGTACTACCCTACCTAATCCTCACAGTAACTTGGCAATCTGTTTCTGAAAGCAAGATGGCTCAGCCAGGGTTCTCCCATAATTGCTGGTCTGCTTAGGAAACTGACGGCTAAAGTTACCTCCTTCCGAACTTGGCAATCTACTTCCGCAAGTTTCGCTTCAGCCCGGACTCGCTCCAGAAACTGCTGGCAAGCTTAGGAAGTTGACGGCTAAAGTTCTGTCGCACCCCTATTTGATGTGTGTTTTGACAGACTCTAAGTTCATTGCTTAGCTGGCCTAAAACGCACCGGTAATCAAATAGTTACTCCCTGTTTGATGTCTGTTCGCAGACCGGTAGATCAAATGGTAAACCCTTACACCTTCTTTGTTTGATGTCTGTTCGCAGACCGGTAGATCAAACGGTAACCTCAATTCCTTCTGGTAACCAACTTAGTTCAAACGGTAACCTTTACACCTACCCTGTTTGATGTCTGTTCGCAGACCGGTAGATCAAACGGTAACCTATTCTTAACCTCTGGTAACCTACCCTATTTGATGTCTGTTCGCAGACCGGTAGATCAAATAGTATACCTCTTACCTACCTACCCACTAGGATTGATTCGTGCCCTCCCAGTCTAGTGCAGTTTTGTTTTATTTGTGAAAAGTGCTACAGTCAAGTTTGTTTGTTTCTCAGTGACATTTAGTGAGTTATTTTTACTACCTATTGGAACGTCGCCACGTAAGTTAAAACTCTTTTATAAATAGACACAGTACTTACACTATCGCCCCGGCTCTGGTTCTTGTAATTTGTTTAGAGCCAATAAACTGCAGGCTTACTGCAAGGAATATACTTTTCGAGTTTTGTTTCAAGAGATATCCCAAAGGATTGTTTGGTTATCAAACCTTAATCAGGATAACGATTCCATTGTTTCCATTAGAGGATAAGTCTTGGCCACGGCCAACGCTACCGTGTAATACTAAGATTCTTCGAACTGTTTTGTTAGCTGAGTTCCTGTTTCCAGTATAACTTTACCGCTCGAGTTATAGTTGGTGTTTTGCAGAAACTTTGGTTGACTAAATAGAAGTATTTTGGTAAATTACAAAACTCTTGTGTGGGTGCCAGTCTACGCAAACGCATACCGCCGACCCGCCACAATACAATGGATAAATCTTATTGAGCTGAAGAAAGTGATATATTTGAGTGTTAAACCTCATGAGTAATTTTTGAGAAAATGGGGGAAAACAATTCTCTTTGTAAACCTAAAAATTGATTCTATACGAGAACCACGACTGTTGAAGTGAAATTGACGCTGTAACATACATCTTCATTTTTCCATTAGCAAGACGACAGCATACAGTATACTTATTGCGATAATGCCTATTATTGCGATTAACTCTTTTAAATTCTAATGTACTTATATATTAAAATGCTAGGTTTATATGTTTGTGGTCAAGAAAAATTTATATGTTTGTGCCCAATTCCTTTTGGCAATGAAATCTGGAAATCCTCAATGCTAAAAACATGTCGTTTTTGCTCGTTGATTCCAAATTTTGTGTTATTTATCAGTTTTCATTCAAATTTTCAAAAAACTTGTCTTTATTTTTCTATTCCACATTTTAGAATTCGTTTTGATCCTTTGGCATTGCCACTAGGACGTTAAGGTTGATATCCTTGTAATAGGCAACCAGTACAGAAGCTATGTATAGAGGGTTGATGGACATTTCAGGCGCTTTGCTTTGATCTTAATGGCAAAACCTATTTTAAGCTGGCAACTTCGAAGGCTTGCGGACCCACAATGAGGCGTACTCGGATATGGAATTATAACAATAAAATATTGCATTTAGTATCACTTATCCAAGTTTGCCACGAACTCACCCCAACATTCAATATATTAAAATATTACATTTATATGTATGTCTACAGCAATTCACTCCCTTTGAGAGTCTTCCTGTCCTTTACTTGTGTTCGCAAAGGGACTTGCATAAATATAGTAAGAAGTGAGAAGGAAATTTACGCTCATATTAGAACGGTGCCCTGTGTAAATAGCGCAGGTCGAGCTAGTGTTTAATTAAAATGTTGTCCTCCAAAGGTAAGACAGTCTTTAGATCACATTGATCTGAACATACCAACATGCTTGCAAACTAGAACGTTTATCTCTCAAATTGAATAGGCTTTCTAGTCATGAAGATATACGCGTTTCCATTTTTCCGTTGATTTCCGTCAACACACTCTTTTTGGTCAAACTACTACTACTACCGGAATCAGCAAGCAAGGTAGCGAGAAAGTTCCTCAATGACCAGAACACACAAGCTCGACCACAACAAGACTGGAGAAATCTTACATAGCAATAATAATAATAATAATAATAATAATAATAATAATAATAATAATAATAATAATAATAATAATAATAATAATAATAATAATAATAATAATAATAATAATAATAAATAATAATAATAATAATAATAATAATAATAATAACAATAACAATAGTTTTAAGGTAATTCAAACGCCTGAAATTTCTGTGGTATTAAAAGAATTCTATTCTTAGGGAAAACTTTCCATAGGTACTCCCCGACAGTGACCTTTCTTAAAAACTGCTGCGTTGACCAGCACCAAGGTCAGCCAGATTTCTTTTTCTTGTTCTTGTTCTATCTTTTGTTCTCATTGAGTCTGAATCAGATAACCAATAGACAGAAAAACTACTCAGACTTCATACTTGTCTATATCTCCCTTCGATAAGCAAATTCTTTGTAATCATTGTTCTTCTTTTTTTTTTTTTTTAATATCGTCTTGTATGACGAAACATAGAACAGCAGATAATTTCCTTTTGCTTAATCTCTTGGTTTACTTTATTGTCTTATAGCAGACAGTGGAAGCCCTATTATCAGATCATAATATCATTAAAATGTTGAGAGACAGCGTTCTATCCACCAGTGACAAAATTTTAATAGCACTTAGCTAGTTTTGTTTTGGTATGTTCATCACAAGTTAAGAAGCTACGGTGGACATAATTACCAATGTAAGATACGCAAACTTCCAGAAAACATTTACTGTTAAATTGAGGGATAAAGTGGATTCTCTTCTAAAACTTTATAACTTATTGCCCTCCCTTTTCTACTTTCAACGTGAAGGATATCACATCTATAATTACAGAAGTGTAAATATAGAGATGGAAACACCCGTGTACTTGCGACAAATAATTTTGGTTAGCACTTTTGCTCCTAACATTAGCTTATATACGTATATCTATGCAAATTCTTGCTTCCTGCCGGTGTAGTGCATTTTTTAAAAATATTTTTTTTAAAGATCAGGTACATACTAAGCACATGCTAAATAAATATTTAAATATTCTATTTTGAGATTAATACAACATTCGTTAGTATCGTTGGGTGGAATTGCTACAATAGTATTCAAACAAATGCTCTTTCACTTACATGAACAGGAAAAAATAAACAACTGAAACATATTGTATAGAAAAGGTGCAAAACTTATTATTTATATTATTGTAGGAAACTGCACAATGTTTGCTATGAACTCCTCATCTGCTCATATTTCTTCATGTATTACTACAGAAGAAAGGCAAAGCGGTATTAGCACAACACTTTCATCTATGTTTGTCAGTAAAGTACCACAAAACAACAAAACTCACAACAGCTATCGGTATAGAATATCTTCAAAATTGTATTGCTAGACGTCAAGCAATCAGTATTTTCTTTTGGGTGAGAGCCCCAATAGGCTTTCTGACAACCAAGAACCGACCACCATTCACGGAAGTTATCTGATGGTCTATGTATTGCCTGAGCCAGACCCCTGAAAGTGTTAGTAACATTGAACATTCGTGCACTGCGACTGTCATGAGTTAGTGCAGTGTTGGAAGATAGTAAGTAGTACGAGAGACGGTATAGTACGGATTAGAGACACGATGGTGATGCAAAGTGGAATACACTTCCGATTTCCAAAGAGGTAAAATTGTGAGTGCACGATTAGTTGCAGCAAGTGTGAAAGTATTTCCAAAAGTTTCAGGATTGATATTGAAACATCACGCCATTGAGTAGCATCGATAAGCTATAAAATAGTGCATTCTATGGAAGAAATAATGTATCAGTTTCAACGTCTAGCTGCGTCAGTTTGTTGGAGGCTGTATCAGTCGCTGTGCGTTAACTGTATACATGACAATGCTCCACCTCACATAGTTGTTTTTGCCACGATTGCAGTAAAAAGACTAACTTCGAGGAGATTCGTCACTCATCCTACAGCCCACATACATGCCTGGCCCTTGTTAGTGGCATGTTAGGTGATCGTTTGCAGTACGTGAAACGAAGTAGACCTGAGGCGTGTATTGAACCAAGCATACAATAGTAATGTAAAGGGGAAGACAGTCGGTGTTTGGAAACGCATAATATAGACCGATGAGTCGTCTTTTACACCTTCTTTCCAACAACGGACAATGTTATTTATAGTGGAAGCTTAAAGAAGCTTATCTTCCGAACTGTCTCTTCATCTTATGGGTCATACCGGTGACCCTGTGATATTGGAGGCACTAACTCTCTGGTATTCCATGGGTCCTCTAATTACACACACACAACGCATTACTGCCAGTGATTATGTGGAGACTGCAGAGCTGTTAGAGCATGGTTTCGTGAATATTGGGACGAACTAGAACATCTCTTTTGACCCACTCGATCCGTTGACCTCAACATTATTGAACACATGTAGCAGATATTATCCTCCATTCACGGTGACGGAACTGATCATAATATAAAGATCTGATCAAAATTCCAAACCTGATTTGAGTTAAGTTGATTTTGAGTTTAACGTCCTGTTCAGCAGTGAGGCTATATGAGACGTGGACCTACTGATTAATGGTATCCGAACCACATGAGCTCCCGCCGGGAATCGAACCCAGGTATCCCACGCCAAAGGCGAGTATACTAAGCCCTTAGCCACGAAGGAGCTCTCAAACCTGATTTGAATCCAATATTAAAAGACCTAACTCAATATATGAATTGAATTAAATATTACCAATGACATACAAATTGAGTAATACTACTACTACTACTACTAATAATAATAATAATAATAAAATAATTTTTATTCTACCTTTATATAGTTGTCCTCTAGGTAGATTTTAAAAAGAATCCAACTTTCACCATTTCTAGTTGCTACTCCTTGTCCGGTGGACAATATATTTCCATTTTTAGTCAAAGACGTCTGGGTGCCATTTACGTTAAGATAAAACGTTTCATTGTTTCTTTTAGTCATTGAATTAATGACGAAACCAATAGCTTTAGCTCTCACAAGAATATGAAAGTCATCATCATTTCTTGATAAAGAAATATTAACAGGTTGAGTATTACCACTTGTGTATGCCAATGAACAACCTGAAAAAATATATATAAATTAACACATTTACACAGCGAAACAGGTTTGCCAACCATACGATTCTGTATGGTGATATATGATAATTAAGGAGCCTGACTAAAAATAATACAAAATTTACAATTTTTATTTTGCTCATTTTTCAGAAGTGAAAGGGAAATAATGAAATGCAATTTACCACAATCGTAGATGTTATTCTACAACAGAAAATATAAACCTTAAGAATTTTTAGTGTTGCCATCCATAGAAATTACAGTGTTGTCAGAATAACATTTCCCCCAAAATCTAAGTTAAGGCAGCAACTAGAGGAACGAACTCAACTGCATTTGATTACATATCATGTTGTGTTGGTATCCTGTTAACTACTTTTTAAATAACATTATTATTCAATTTTAATAACTATGTTAAAACTATTTTGTTTATTATAAACTAAGTACAACTATTACCTAGGTATTTAAATTTTGGGGAAATTGTTATTCTGGTGGCACTGTAATATCTATGGATGGCAATTCTTCAGATTCGTATTTTCTGTTGTAGAGTAACATTATCTACAATTGTGGTAAGTTGTATTTTATTATCTCCTTTCACTTACGAACAGTAAATTTTGTACTATATTTAGTAAGTCAGGCTCTTACTGCTATATACTATAATGCCATTGCGATAATACGATAATTTTATAATGCACTTTTATTTTCAGTTTTTGAATGTGCGAATACATTGTAGATGTGCATTAAATAATTATAAAATTCACACATTGAGGTTTTAAAAAGTCACAACTGCTAAAATTAAATCAATAATGATTTCAGAATTATAAAAATTTCAGTTTTTTTTTTTAATAAGCAATACTTTTTAAAGACGATTATCGATCATTTTCGTCTCTGGGGTTGACAACTCTACAGCGAAATTACGTTCTGCTATTTCACAAAAGACACTAACTCTCAGGCTAGCACCAAAATACCTTATAGCTCTGAATAAACAATTGCACTTGTTTTGTTACATTTATTACAGAGGTAATTATTATTACTCTTTCTAAAGCGTCAACCACA
>NW_027657610.1:0-23685 GCF_964235325.1 Thermobia domestica | reverse complement strand
AGTAGTTGCGTATTACAAACCATATACATATAACACATATCACACAAATATGAATATCGACCTTGCAAAGAATAAATCGTACTTAAGTGTGCATTTAATGTCATTACTATGTTGCAAAAGAAATTTAGGAAAGTTTTCTGATCCGCTCTGTTCATGATGTCATTGGGGCATAGTAATGAACAATAATAAATGTCGAGAACATATTGAACAGAGTAATTTCAGCCAAGCCAACGCAAGAGAGAAACATGAGTGCTTTAAGAATGTTGGAAATTCCTTTGTCTAGCATGAAGTACATGAGAATATGTGGTATGAGGTTTTCTTCCATTGCTGAGAATCTGGGCTCGACTGTCCTGTCCTCTGGGTAATATGAGCCCGATGTACGCAAATATCAAAAAAATGTAGCTAGCGACAATACAAAAGGTAATGATCTTATAATTAATAATGTAGTGGGAACTAAGCACATCGCTGTTTGGAGTATTCTAAAGTTAGTGTGACTTCCTATGGGCTTCAATTACGATCGACGACTACACATATACTAATTAATCGAATAGCAGCGAGAATTTCGAATGAAACTAAGCAACTATCTCAGACACTTTTGATGAGTCTGTATATCGAAAACAATTCATTTCAATCGTAAATCTCCTCTATAAAGGGGTTTGTGGCCCTCATAAGGGCCGATTTGTATGAGATATAGGTCTTACATTTATGCCTTCTTCTCAGTTTTCTTGGGCAGAAGTACAGCTTGAATGTTGGGCAAAACACCACCCTGAGCGATTGTAACTCCAGACAACAACTTGTTTAATTCCTCGTCGTTACGGATAGCTAACTGCAGATGACGTGGAATAATCCTAGTCTTCTTGTTGTCACGAGCAGCGTTGCCTGCCAACTCAAGAACTTCAGCTGCCAGGTATTCCATGACTGCAGCCAAATACACGGGAGCGCCAGCACCAACTCGTTCGGCATAGTTACCCTTTCGCAAAAGACGATGGATTCTGCCTACTGGGAATTGAAGGCCAGCCCTGCTGGAGCGGGACTTGCTCTTTCCCTTGACTTTTCCACCTTTGCCGCGACCAGACATTGTTCAATATTCTTTCGTAATAAGATGAGAGGAAAAATTGCGGCCTCCCATGAATCAAGTCAGTTTTGTTACTACTTCAAGCGTGCACCCGAGTGCATCAAATGAAAAGCAAGGCAGTTGGCGCGAATTGAAACACGTACTGTAATTTAAATGAAGTCGATAAATCGGCGGACACATCTAATTTTGCTGAACGAGTGAGTCATCATGCCACCAAAAACTAGCGGAAAGGCTGCAAAGAAGGCTGGTAAAGCCCAAAAGAATATCTCCAAGGGAGATAAGAAGAAGAAGAGGAGGAGGAAGGAGAGCTATGCCATTTACATCTACAAAGTTTTGAAGCAAGTGCATCCTGACACTGGCATATCTAGCAAAGCTATGAGTATCATGAACAGCTTTGTTAATGACATCTTCGAGCGTATTGCTGCTGAAGCTTCTCGTTTGGCCCATTACAATAAGCGGTCAACTATCACCAGCCGGGAAATCCAAACAGCTGTGCGCCTTCTTTTGCCTGGTGAACTTGCCAAGCACGCTGTAAGTGAGGGTACGAAGGCTGTTACCAAGTACACAAGCTCTAAGTAAAAATCTTCTTCAAGATTTTTCATTTCAAACGGTCCTTGTCAGGACCAACACATTATTCGAAAGAGTTAAATCACGAAATTTGCTTCATTCTGTTATGTAGAAACACGTTGAAATCCAATTTCTATATGCTGTTAGTAAAAAAGTAAAGCACATAGCGGAGATGTGTCGTGCTTGTATACGAAAGGCATTTACTCGCCGGAGATCTACACTTAGTCATAATAATTTACTTTTAAAAAGTGGTAATACATTCCGTGTTAAGTATAGTAGTAGGTGCACACGGATCGGAAATCAGGTTATTTTAATGTGCCGTGCAAATAAACAGGCTGTTAGTGTAAGAAATAGTGGGTATAACGCTTAGAATATCGATTAATCGCTATGAAATAATGTTGATAAATTATCTCTTGAAAGTACTATAAAATTAATGTTTCTAGTATTTTCGTACTTGAAGGATAATGAAATTTGAAAAAGAGATGCCAACAGCACCTGGTGTTCCCAGGCGGTCACCCATCCAAGTACTGACCAGGCCCGATGCTGCTTGACTTCGGTGATCGGACGAGAACCGGTATATTCAGCATGGTATGGCCGTTGGCGAATGCATATGGCTTCGAGTGAGTTATTGTAGCTACGTAGGTTTGTCGGTGAATACTCAAAAAGACCAGCGCGTGGAAAGCGTTGCTAATTGTTTTAAGTAATGCATGATTACGAAATTATCGTGGTGAACGATGTGAGAATATTCGTCTTTGTGAAAAACAAAATTAGAAAAAGTATACCAACAGCACCTGGTGTTCCCAGGCGGTCACCCATCCAAGTACTGACCAGGCCCGATGCTGCTTGACTTCGGTGATCGGACGAGAACCGGTATATTCAGCATGGTATGGCCGTTGGCAACTACCTTTTCTTCAATGTCCTGTTAAGGAAGTATGTTTTAAGTAAGAATTGACATTATTAACTATAAAGGCAAGCATATTAACGTCGTTAACATTACTTGGAATATACTAATATTCGAATAAATATTTGAATGTTCGAATGATGAGTGATTCGGATGTTCATAGTGCCACTGTGTCCTATCGAGTTTACTATCACGAACCACGTATGAAATTGTATATAAATAAATAAAAATAAATCCTTTATTAAGTATTGATTACAGGAAAAAGGCAAACTTACATTCTTTAATGTACACAATGAAATGTATGAAAGATATTTTTAAGATATGTTTCACTTACCCTTTATAACGCAAGGTAGTTTTCAGTGTAGCATTCTCTTCAGCTGCGAGATAACGTAAGGCAGATGATCATTCAGTCGTGAAGCACTAAAATGTAATATACATTTTAACTATTATCGATAAGAATTATTTACTGCAGGGATGCAAATAAAGTGAGGCAAATTAGTAAATAAAAACCGATACTGTAACTGATAATATAATTAGTTGTATCTGTATTAGTTGTACAGTAATCGCACGATTATCCGCGGAGTTGGATGTTGGCATAATCGCGCATAATCAGCAGTATGAGCAGAAAAGGGAAATGAAATGAAATATTTAGATTTACGTCGCATACTTATACCGGTTACGCTAAAGGAGACGGTGATGATGAGTACTGAATGAAGAAAGTGGGAGGAAACGGGAGAAACCCGAGAAAACCCATGAGCACGGTCTTTATGCACGACAAAGTTCACACGGCACGAGCTGGGATTGAATCAGGGACCCCAAGCACCGGAGGCCAAAAAACGGACAAAAAGTCTTTCGTGCAACTTTCGTTTTCGGTAAAAAGTTTACACATAATTTAGAAAGAGTAGTTTTCTGGTCTTTTTATTTCACAAGTTGGTTCATGTCTATATTTTTTACATGCATAAAAAATTTTTCAACTCCCTTGCTTATTTCCTGTTAAAGACCTCTACCTCTGATTGTATTTTTTGCACATATTCTTATTGTTTTCAGACAACATTTCTAAAAGCGTAATTTATCGTCAGCAAGAAAAGAAAAGGAAAGCCTCGGATAGTGGAATGTGTACTGTATATATATATATATATATATATATATATATATATATATATATACGTATTAGTATATAGTTTTATTTTATACGTCTCCTATTATTACACAATGTGCAGATATTGTCAAAGCGCAAGTAAATATGTATAACTCCCCGTTCTGCACTTAATAACTTGAAAGAAGTTCGGGGAAGGTAGTGTAACAGAAAGTGCAAACAGAAATGAGGGTTTAAAGGCATTTAATATTATTCCGTAGTAGTATGATTTTTTGTAAAAAAAAAATATATATATATATATATATATATCTAAACATACATATTCAATGATATAGTAAGAGGTTAGCAGCACTGATAGAACTGCAGAAAGTACAAAACCGTTAATAAGAAAGAGAGAGAGATGGTGGCCGCTTTTGTGCTTTTCATTGGCTAATTCCGAATTGCGCGCGAATACGTACGAGATTTCTTTCTTTTTCCTCTTCGCAGCCCAGATGTTGCCAATTAGAAGTTTTTAGTACTACATTTGTATGAAAATGTTGCCTTTAAGAAATGTGGTTTGCATACAGAGAAAAGAGCAAAATGAATATTTACCTTAGTGGGCATGAAAAAAGACGAAACATTTTGCAAGATGGACACACGAACTTCCTTAATGCAGGCGTTCAGTACATTATTGTAAAGAAAAAAACACTAAAAAGAATTACTTCAATATCCCTAGCAACATTCAACAATTCATAGAGAAAAATCTTTATTTTGAGAACAATGGAAAACTATGTAATTGTAGATAACTACTAAATTTAATGATTAAGGAAAACGTTTAGGCCCGGCCCTTCAGAAAGAAAGTGCACAGAATATTCTCTCATGGAAGCAATTGCAAAATCAACATTTTGTTTGCAGTTATAATTAGAGGATCTATATACAGGGTGTTCGAAAAAGAATGTATCCTCTTGAAAGAAAATATTCTCTGGGCCCCTAATCCTTTATATACCGAAAGGAAGTTTGTATAGCATTTTTTCTTACCTTCGTTAGAAGAATTGAAAGTGACTACTATCGTGACACGGGAGATATTTAATCGATAGTCGAATTACTCACATACTCGAATGAACACGTCTCTTGTAAGGAGAGGAAAGGCTTCTGTGATCCGCTATCGCAGCTGTGTCATATCTGCAGAGAATGTTAGGACACAAACGTGATCTTTGAGAGCCTCGTGAAAAGAAGTCGCATAGTATCATGTGTGGAGACATCGGGGCCATCTGAAGAACGCTTCATCATTAGGACCAAGGGCGAGTTACGAAACACTCTGGGATATATTTATTAACATAACTTCTCGTCATTCTGCAAGTGTGGTGGAGCTCCATCCTATTGGAAAAGGAAACCTCGGGAGCCCTCTTCATGTGTAGGTATCGTTCACATCTGAAGCATGTGAAGATAGATTACTGTACTATCGTGTACCTAAAATCATTTTCTACGAATACGAACATGTCTACACTGAAGGCAGTGCAGCTCTTTTTCTCTTTTTTTTGGTCATGTATTGTAACGCGGGGCAATGCACACAATAACATGTAATGTTGTGTATCATCATAAAGGGCCAGGGCGATGATTGGATCTTGATGGACGTGGAGAACTGATAGGTGATGTGAGTGGTATTGTGATCTATGGTTGTATGTTTACTGATGAATGCATAAGGAGAGGTGAAGGGGTTGCCTTTTTTTTTATGTCGATCGGGAGGGAAGCGATTGGGAAACTTTTGACTTTGTTTTTCAACCGAATATATTGATTGAATAGGTCGCCGACAATTTTACGGGGCGTCACGTCGTTGCCTTTTTCATGTCGATCGCGAGCGAAGCGAGCGTTTTTTTTTTTTTTTTTTTTTTTTTTTTTTTTTTTTTTTACCGACAATATGTATTGAATCGGTTGCCAACACCTTTAGGGGCGCGTCACGTCCTTCTTTCTGTGCTGATCGCGAGCGAAGCGAGCGCGAAATTTTTGACTTTTTTTTTTTTTTTTTTTTTTTTTTTTACCCACAATATTTATTCAATCGGTCGCCAACACTTTTAGGGGTGCGTCACGTCCTCTTTTCTCTGCTGATCGCGAGCGAAGCGAGCGCGAAATTTTGACCTTTTTTTCTCTTTTTAATTCTTTTTTTTCTTTAAGAAAAAATATTGATTTCATAGGTCGCGAACATTTTTACGGGATGCAACATCGTTTATTTGTTTTTCCAACCGTCTTTCTGTCTTGAGCCCCCGCCAAGTTAACTTTATGGTGGACAAAAACTATGTGCGGTGGGTTACCGCGGGGTTCTCCCGTTTCCTCCCACTTTCTTCATTCCACCACCATTTCAATCATTTCTCATAATCAGCGCCTCTTTTAGCCTAAGCGGCATAACGTGGGACGTAAAACAAAGATTTCCTTTAGTTGCTTTCTGTCTTGATTACGAGCGCGAAATTTTTTACTTTTTTTTTCTTTCTTTTGATATTATTCATTTAAT
Organism: Thermobia domestica; assembly: GCF_964235325.1. NCBI lineage: Eukaryota > Metazoa > Arthropoda > Insecta > Zygentoma > Lepismatidae > Thermobia > Thermobia domestica. Next base: position 17,561 of record NW_027657610.1, on the reverse strand, counting down.
AGGACGGCAACACCTTTACGGGCCGCCGCGTCGTCGTTTACACTTCTTCAGCCCATATTCTTTCTGCTTGTTCGTTTTCCGGCATCTTGTTATCACCGCCCGCGGCAATGCCTATGTCTTTCATCGCTTTTTGAAGCAAATCTTTAATAAATATGCACTCTCACATTTGTACTAATATGCATACCACAGTGGATAGACTGTAACTAGGAAAGCAGAAGCCTGCATATCATATTATTTAACAGTTGAAAGTGAACTGTCATTTTAAGTTTGATTTTGATCAGATGAGTGCAGTTCAACTCGTCGACAATTGTGAAGATTCTCGAGGTTAGGGACCATCCATTTTGTGCTTTGTAATGAAAATGGCTGCAGCCAAACTTCTCTGATCTGAATGAAACTTGGCATGATGATACATCTTGACCTGCTCTACAAGTTTATTTAGTATTTTCCGTTGCGCAGGCTTTTGCTTCTCCAGGTTCTCCCATGGAACTGAGAAACGTATTCAGTCGAACTTCTGCGGTAAGTCAGTATATCATCCTGAGAAGTTTGATCGAGATAGCAGAGGTTCGACTATTCGTTTTTCAATTCCATGTGATATTACAACACGGTGAACTAAATTTATATAGAAACACTTTGATTTTGTTTTGTTTTTTGCTAGCATTAAACTGAGAAAATGTTATTCAATAGACAGAGAACACCACTCAAAGAAAAGTACATCATAAGAATATATATATGGTTGCTGTGGTTCTCGGTTTAATTTGCTAGTTAAGAAACTTGCTCTAAATAAGTACATCTTACAGGTGAAAAACTAAGCCAGGCGATAGAATTAAATATAAAGTTATACACTTTTATTTTACGTTTACTAGTGTTGGGTTACTACTGTAAAATAAGTCAGTATATATGAAAGATAACTGTATTAGGTACTATTTTCCACCGGCGGTGTATTCTTGCATAGTGTACTTAATGTTTACAAGCGGGGCGCTACTAGTATGGATGCATGACAAGTGCTATTGAAACTCGAAAACTAACTGGTTTCCACTACCCTTGCTTATACGTATACCCGCGTCGCCTTCGCTCCTGTTCACTTTGGACGCACATTCTTGCTATCGCTCAGGCCCCCAGCTTTCTCCTGTTTTGGCTCCCTTAAATAGTATTCGTGCTTTTTATTGGCCACCTGGCAAAGCACTTGTAATGATTTTACACCAGTAACTCTAAAATACATGTGTATTACTTTATTTAATTCTGTCGTCTGCAGAATTTTTTTTTTTTTCGTACAAATATGCCTTTTCATGCAGAACACTGAATTTTGCCTGTAAATTTTTGAGAATATGCTGTGACGAAACTTGAGCACCGTTCTTCTTTTCTTTCTTATCACGAGTCTTCTTTAGCCTAATGAGCACAATCATCACACGATAACGACTATTCTTTTCATTTAACTTGTAAACAAGTTGAACTAATAATAATAATTGATGTACAAAGGAGAAGTGTCCTACATATTTGAGGTAAAAAATAAAATAAATATACTTCTACTTCATCCGTGTTTACAAAGTTAAATGTTATCGATTTACAAAAAATGGTCACCTATCCACACACTGACCAGGCTCGACACTGCTTGACCATACATATTAAAACATCGGTCCCACTGAATACACAAGTAGTAAGCACATTCACATAAAAATAATTAGGATTACAGTATATAAAATGCGTTAATTAAAATAGCAAATGCCTTACCTTATCACAGGCGATCCAAAGCCACTGCACATCATCTGCTACGCACACTATATTCCTCCAATATTTCACTCACTTCCTATATCACGCAACAGAAAATATTAATAAAATTCACTTAGCAACATTTTCATTTTTAATCAACAATACGTATAACAATTAAGAATAAAATTAATTGTGAGCACATTGTTATAATTAGAATACTGTTTTTATTCGTTTACAAATATGGGATTAATATAGAGCTGGCAGCAACAATATATACAACTCATCCTGTATGTATCGTAAATCCTAACTTGAGAAGACATCTCTGACGCAAACAATGAGACAAGAAATCAAATACTATATCCGACACATTTGGGGTTTATTGAACTTCAATGTTGGAAGATACCACCTTGTCGGTAGTACAAATGTAATATCCTTACAACACGCGGAACTTTTGCCAGGCATATCTAGGAATTTGGGAAGATTAATTGATATCCTTAATGTGCAATGTATGATTATGACGCATTGTTATGTACACGCAGACGGAACCAGGACAATCTATAGATGACATTTGCACTGTGTTTGGACAATTTGTTCGCAGAAAATAACCGTTTTTGTCTATGAATACTTGAGAACATGGAAGGTATGAGATATACATTTTATGCGCAAATATTATAATACAAATCATTGTTAGTTTGGTGGATGCGTGAAAGAAAGAAAAGGAGTAGATTTTTGCAGACGTCCGGATATAAAGCGAGAACTGAGAATACGCATCTATAACATCTATTTTCTTTGTGTTAATGATATCGATGAACTAAACGGGGAAACTAAAATACAACTGTTTGCAGTATAATTCGAAGTATAGTCAAGTGCAGAGGCGTACTCACGGGGTGTCCACCGGGTGCGGACTCCTCGCAAAAGTTCCTAAGTGAACATACATTTGCAGACTTTCTCATTAAATGTAGTTATTAACAGGGAAAATATTGATGTATCATCAATATAAATCTGATCTTACACTTCATCTGTACTCTGTCTGTATCATGTTTTTGTGAAAAAGTAAGTGGAATATTTATCGTGTTTTCGAATGCAGAATAATAGTATATAGACATAGTGGCTTGTAGTATTGGAACCTTGCCCCCCGAAGCTTGGATCCCTTAGAAGAAAAAAAAATGCATGCGCGCCTGGTGAAATGGTTAACGAATTCAGTTCACTCGATGAATCGACAGATAGTAATACACATTTCGACAGATCGACAGCATTCGACAGATACAGACATATGAAAGTAGCACAAGAATTAGGCGAAAGTCCGTGCGTTTCCTCAATTCACGTAGGAAACAACAGAAAATATCAACTACCATAAAATAATCCGTATATATATTTAATTTATTTGGAATAAAATAAATATAGAAACAACCTGTTCATACATAACTACGGTAAGTGCGTTAATTGCTAACGTAAGAACAAATATGAAACAAGGCACAAAATAAAAAAGAAAAATAAAGTTAAAGGGAATAAATATTTAGGCTTGATTGTCATTCGTATTAAGAAGCTGGGTAATAAAATGTTAAAATCTACAGAAAATTATGAAATTAAATCAGGATTTGAAATAAAAGTCTATACATTGGAAGTAGGCCAGGGAGTTTGCAAGGCAGATGTGTGCGACACGCGTTACTTTATAGATTCCCTTCATTGAACTATAGTAAGCAGTACGAAGATGGTACTTTGCGTATAATCACAGGAAGGATTGAAGTTAATTACCATGGTAATATAATTATTTATTGATAAGTATTTCCATGTTAAATTATGAAAATTATAAGCACAAGGAGGGTGAAAAAGTAGTGTGACCGACTTAGCAATGACTGAAACATAAAATAGAAAAGCGAATAAAAACAAATGCCTTTTGAGTTATGTGGAATAAAGTTTCTTCTAGCCAGTAAGGAAGAATAGGATCTGGTGCATTCATTGAATACCTGAAAAAAATCGTTTATCAAAATAGAAGGAAACACACTTATCGTTGTGGCAACTACGAACTTCTGTTTACCTCAGCCCGCCTCAGCAAGTGCTTTCTATCCGGTCCGCGCTCCGTAACCAAACTCAACGCTGCCTGCTAGCGAAAATTAAGTGAGATACGTAGTGCAAGTGAGACACGCGAGTGCTAACGCCCCTCGTAACTCAGTGCAAACAGAGGAAATAAACTCTTTTCCCTTCCAAAAACACTATTAAACACCGGCTAAATAACTGGACAGTGCGATAGTGAACTTTCATTACCGTGTGAACAGTGGAAGTGCTAAAAGTGGCAGTGTTTTTGTGCATGTTGCATGCTGCATGCCCAGTAGCATAGCGGTAGTTAGCACAAGAGAAGCCCGCCACGCTCTGAACCGCCATCTTGTTCTCCAAAAACTAGTCGTTGTAAAGCGCGGACCCGAAGGAAAGCACTAGAATTTCCGCGCCTCCCATTGGCAGAGCCAGCCACGAAATCTCGCTCCTGATTGGCTACCAGTATTTCGCCCTTCAGAGCCACATAAAAGAAGACAGACAGCCACTTCGTTGCTCAGTGCTCCAACAGCACTCGCTGCGGCGGGTTGCGTGAAATAAAAGTGAAGATAGCCCAGTCCCATTAATAATAAAGGCAGAAAGAAAAAGAGGCCTGTTGGGAGAACGTACAAAACCTCCCAACAACAAAAATCCCAATAAAATCAGGACAATTAACCACGATATACATACGAACAATCAACTTAGTGTTAAATCAACTACCAAGCGACACCGTTGGTCTGGCCCTTACCAGAGCCACGCCGGCTCACTAGCAGTACAGTAGAACGGTCAGCCCGACACCCCCGTCTTCCGGCCCTTAGCAGAGCCACCAGCCAAATGTCTTCCCAGGGGAAACGAACTCGCAAGCCCCTCCTGGACAGTAAAAACACCATCAAGAAATATAAAGCGTTGAAATACACACCGATGGGACCTATACCAAGAAGAAGGATACAAGAACAGGCACCCAAGCTCATTCGTGAAGACCAAATACCAGCTACCACCGAATGCCAAACTAGCGAACTAGTTCAGTCCCCCCCCCCAAAACCGAATTCAATCGAGCAATTCCCCCCGCTCCCAAAACAACAAGAAGAAATCCCAGAAGACACCAGCGACAAACAGTCCATGACAACAGAACAATCAATGATGGCCACAACAACACCACCAAGAGCAGCCCCCCCCCACGACTTCATCCAACCAAAAAAGACATTCAAGATGAAGAACTCAATCAGTGCGACTATCGCGTCAGTAGTGAAATTCCGCAACCAATTCACAGTCCTAAGACAACAAAAACTCGACGCAGAAGCAGCAGCTGAAGAAGAAGAAGAAGAAGAAGAAGGAAAAGAAGAAGAAGACGAAACCATAGCTTCAACCGCAGGCAAACTTGAGAAAATGGAGCTAAGCCACGAACCTGGGGACTCCGAAGAAGAGGATGAGCTGAATCTCCCCCTCCCCAACCTCCCCCCAAAGAAGGTACCCCCCATATTCATATATGGAATACAGAAAAGATACACCTATATGAAAACTCTGGCAGCGACCTGCAGTGAACCCCCGGAAGCCTTCCAGAACCAGGACTACATCAAGATCCACTGCGCTAACATGAACGACTTCAGGAAAATTGAGGCTTACTTAATGCAAACTCAGGCATCGTATTCCTCAGAACTCCCAAAATCTGAACGCCCACTCAAAATAGTGATCCGAAAGTTGCCTATTGATGCAGAGCCAGCAGACATTGAACAATCACTAAAAACATTAGGATTCACCCCCACAGCAGTGTCCCAACTAAGAGGCCGCCCAGATGAGAAAGGCACACGACCAAAATTTCCGCTCTTCTTGGTCACGCTGCCTAAAACTCCAACCAACTCCAAGATCTATGATCTCCGTTTCCTCCTCCACTTCCGGATTGAGATTGAACCTTACAAAGGCACCGACCTACTACAGTGTTACAACTGCCAGCGTACAGGACATTCTCAAAGAACATGTCGGGCAACACCCCGTTGTGTCAAGTGCAGTGAACCCCACCACACCAAGGAATGCCCCAAGACCTCACGAGAAGTTCCAGCGAAATGTGCCAATTGTCAGGGTGACCACCCTGCCAATTACCAAGGATGCACTTACCTTAAAACAGCCAAGGCAAAGAGAACGAATCAACGCTTCCCACCACAGCAGAAGACAGAAGATCAAAAACCTACCCCACCCAAGCAGACTTCCAAACCTAACACAAACCAAAACAAAACCGACATACCACCAAAACCCGCAAAAACCAATGGCACCCCATCAACTGACAATCCTCAACCCAGCACATCACAATCTACCCCGAATAAATCCCCAACACCACCCACCAGTCAAGATAAGACAGAACAACCCCACAGCAAACCCAAAACCTCACCATCCAAGACGAACAACCAAGACGACCCTACTGCAGAACATCAAGATCGCAACGGAGAACCGTCCCTGGCAGAAGCACTCAAGGAAGTGACGCAACTCCTCCAGGGCCTCAACGTAAGAAGATTCATTACCACATTAAAAACAGGTTTACAAAAACTGAAGACCACCACCGACCCAGTCACGAAATTCACAACACTCCTGGAAATAGCAGCTAGCCTACTCGATGATGGGTCGGACTAACTTCAACATCACCAGAGATATCAGACTAGCGTTCTGGAACGCAGATGGAATTAAAGATCAGCGAATCGAGCTAACAGATTTTCTCACCCGAGAACGCATAGACGTAGCACTGCTCAGCGAGACGCACCTCCACCCACCAGACTCATTCAAAATCAGGAACTACACCATGTACAGAACAGACAGGCTAACAAGGAAAGGAGGCACAGCAGTCCTAGTCAAGCGAAACCTCGCCCACGAACCTCTTCAACTGCCAGCACTGCAAACAATAGAAGCCACGGGAATAACCATCCATTCCCCGGACGGTCCCCTGCAACTAGTATCAGCCTACAAGAAACCAGCTCCAACCCCTCTCCATGCTCAGGACATCCAAGCTCTCCGAGGACTAGGACACCGAGTTCTGGTGGGTGGAGACTTGAACTGCAAACATCCTGCGTGGAATTCCAACGTCTCCAACCAAAGTGGACGTGATCTCTACCAGGCTCTGCGCAACATCGACTTCCTGGCCACAGCACCTCCAGACCCAACACACTTTCCCAAAAACGGAGGACAACCCGATGTGCTCGACATGGCACTCACAGCCAATGTCACGATAAAGGATGGACCCCACGCAGTACCAGAGCTACAATCAGATCACATACCAGTAACAATGACAATAGGACTCCGTATGTACACACCAGCCAACCAGCTACCAAATCTTCGACAAACCAACTGGGATGAATATACCAGAGACCTTGCACACATGGTAGACCCCCGACTACCAGTGAGGACTCCAGAAGAGATAGACGCTACACTCGCATCCCTAACGGCGTCAATGCAATCCGCTTATAGAAGAGCGACAACCAAGCAGAACATCCCCGCAGAAGACCAGAAACCTGAAGACATGCGAACCGCCGCGCTAGTCCATCTGAAACGCTGGGCCAGGAAAAAATGGCAAACCACACGCCATCCTGCGTACAAAAGACTTTGGAACTCGCTAAGCACCAGAGTGAAGAAACGTCTACAACGTCTCTGCCTGAAGCAATGGAACGATCGACTACAAGAACTAGAAGCCCCATCTAGGGACTTCTGGCGACTGCTCCGATCGCTGACACGCACGCCAGGACCACCGAAAACCCAACCACTCAGAGGACCTCATGGACTGATCTTCGCCCCGCAGCAGCAAGCCGACCTACTGGCAGACCACTTAGAGGAGGTGTTCACAGAAAATAACACAGCAGTATCACAAGGAACACAAGAAGCAACACAACAGAGCCTGCTACTACTACACCATCAACATCAAGTCCAAGATGTAGAGCTCACAACTCCACGAAAAATCCAGCAGATCATCCGCGCCCTGAATCCAAACCGTGCAGCGGGACCAGACAGGCTTCCACCACAAACACTCAAGCATGCTCCTAGGAAAGTGATCATATTGCTCTGCCGGATAGCTAACGCAATCCTGACAACCGGATACTACCCAACCGCCTGGAAGGAAGCAAGAGTTATCCTAATCCTCAAGCCAGGAGCGTCCAAAACTGAACCCAAAAGTTACAGACCCATCAGTTTGCTTTCACACGCAAGTAAGGTCATCGAAAGAGTTCTCCAACACCAACTGATGAAGTTCATTGAGGACAACAACACCATTCCTCAACACCAATTTGGGTTCAGGCCTGGACACAGCACAACACATCAACTGGTCAGAGTAGCAGAGCAAATATCCTACCAATTCAACGAAGGAGGCCACACACTAGGACTGTTCCTAGATATAGGGAAAGCCTTTGACAAAGTGTGGCACACCGGACTTCTTCACAAGCTACTACAAGCAGGTATTCCACGACATCTGGTCAAAATCCTACAGAGCTACTTGACAGACCGAACCTTCAGAGTATCGCACGCAAACCACCTAACGGAGCCAAGAACAATCAGAGCTGGAGTACCACAAGGATCCTGTCTGTCTCCCTGCCTGTATAACATCTACACGGCGGACCTGCCAACAACACGGACAACCATGACGGCGACTTTCGCAGACGATACTGCGATCTTCGCAAGCCATCACAACTTCCGGTTCGCTCATCTCTATCTACAACGACATCTAGAACAACTCGAGCAGTGGACCAACGAATGGAAGATCCAGGTAAACACAGACAAAACATCGATCGTAGACTTCACCAGGAACAGAACGCAGAGGGAGTACAACTTCACTCTCCATGGAAGAGCCATTCCCATACAACACCAGGCCAAGTACCTAGGAGTTACACTGGACCGCCATCTAACGTTCGCCAACCACCTGGAGGCAACAGCAAAGAAAGGTACGCAACGATTCCGATCCCTCCTACCCATCCTCCTGAGTCCACAACTTTCCCTAGAAACCAAACGACAAGTATACAAAATGTATATCCTCCCTATCCTGATGTATGCCCACCCAGCTTGGGAGCACACCTACAAAACCCACCTCCACCACCTCCAGGTGGTACAAAACAGAGCAGCCAGAGCGATCACGGGTCACTCCATGGATACCCGCATCCTCCAAATTCACGAAGACTTGGACCTCCCTCTGCTACAAGAACTCCGCCGCCTTCAGTCTCAGAAATTCTGGGCGAATGCCTCACGATCTCCAGATCCGATCATCTCCACCCTTGGAACCAAAGACCCACCCAGAAGGAAATACAGGATGCCCAAACCGCCATAAAATAAACAAGATGTACCGGTGAGAGACCCGCGACAGTTGCGGTCTCTACATGACATACGATTACTTCAACAACCGTCAAGTTGCAACACAGATGAGAAGACAAGGGCCTAGGCCCGATACTTCATAGCCAAAAGTCAAAAACCGTCAAGACAACACTCAGCGAAAATTTCATTCTTCAGTATCGTTGAGTTTATTGCAGAAAGCAATGGCAGATACGGCATCAGCACCTGCAGCCCCGGCACAGGCTTCTCCTAAGAAGTCTGCAAAGCCTAAGAAACCAAAAACAACACCTTCTCATCCAAGAACATCAGAAATGGTGAACAACGCCATCAAGAATTTGAAGGAAAGGGGAGGAAGTTCACTGCAAGCTATTAAGAAATACATCTCTCAGAACTACAAAGTGGATGCCGAGAAGCTTGCTCCATTTATCAAGAAATACTTGAGAAGTGCAGTTGCTTCTGGGTCTTTGGTTCAGACCAAGGGAAAAGGTGCATCTGGATCGTTTAAGCTTAGTGCTTCATCGCTGAAGGAGAAGCCTGAAGGTGGATCTTCAACCAAGGCGAAACGATCAGCATCAAAGGAGAAGAAGCCTGCGAAAAAGCCAGCAGCTAAACGTCCCAAGAAGACTGGTGAAAAGAAAAAGGCTGCTGCTCCCAAACCTAAGAAATCACCATCTAAAGTGAAGAAGGCAAAAACTCCCAAGAAGCCAAAGGCCCCGAAGCCAAAGAAGGCTACAGCAAAACCGAAAAGTGCTAAGAAGGCTGCACCAAAGAAGAAGTAAATGTGTCAGTAAATCATCTGACATTTTAAAACGGCTCTTTTTAGAGCCATCAAATACTTTGAGAAGAGTAAAATTGTGCTTTTCCTATCATTATCACATGTTCATTCATAGCAATGTATAGTATACACGCAAGGGACTTTGAGTTTTCTTTTTAACCGAAGCACTTCTTGATGTAAGTGCTTTATAACAGAGGGGAATTGAGGGTGGGGAAAGAAAGCTTTCACGGGTGTCAAGAATGGTGTACTCGAAAAAAAATGGGGAACACATTACGTAATGTCAATTTGTGATCACTTACTTTTTCCTTGTTCCTATCTTCAAGTAGCGAAACAGTACAGAAAACGCACTTAATGCATTTGTTAGAAAAACTTTTGCAGGCTGACTGGGTTCGATTCTCGGTGGGAGCTCAAATGTTTCGCATTGCACGTTAATAAGTAGGTCCACGTTTGAAACAGCCTTGCTGCTGAAAGGGACACTAAACTAAAATCAACTCTTTTCAAGGCTGGGGTGAAAGAAATGTTCGAACTTATTACAACTCGTGAAAGTGAAGTAGACTATGTTTCAATTTAACGTCGTACTATTATGATTTTTATGATAAAGGAGACGGGTGATTACGCCTAATGAATGATGGAAATACTGGTGTAATGAGAAAGTGTTAGGAAAAGGGAACACGCTAATAACCACGGATACCGTCTTATAATTCGTAATATTGCTATAAAGAAAAATAGTAACACCAGCAGAAATGTAGGTGTACAATTGAACTGATGTTAAGTACAAACAGACACTTAAAGAAAGTTTAGTTTAACGTTTGCATTCAACAGCAGCGACCTCTGACAAAATAATATTACTTTTGCTACCTTGGAAGAAGTACATATTTCGCCTGCGAGTTCTATCAGATTAATAACGTTGAGAAGGGCAAACAGTGGTTGAATCGAAGTTAAGTTATGCAACATATGGCAAAATCGAACCCTTGACCACATAAAACGAAGATAATCAATCGGTAAACATAGGGGAAAACTAAAGAATATACTTGAAAGATAGGATGATATACGAAACGACAGGAAAACGAAGGTAGATGTATTAACTATGCAACATACGGCGTGAGAATTTAAAAAAAAAAGATAACAAGTATGGACAAGATCCTTGTTAGGATAACAGCATCTCTAAGTAGTGTATTGGTCCTAAAAAGGACCGTTTTTGAACTCAGTGCCAGAACTTCAAACTTAAGCACGTTCCCCACGGATGCGGCGAGCAAGCTGAATGTCCTTAGGCATGATTGTGACTCTCTTTGCGTGAATAGCACACAAGTTGGTGTCTTCGAAAAGCCCTACAAGGTAAGCTTCACTTGCCTCCTGTAAAGCCATGACAGCTGAGCTTTGGAAGCGAAGATCTGTCTTGAAATCTTGTGCAATTTCTCGGACGAGTCGTTGGAAGGGCAGCTTGCGGATGAGCAATTCAGTGCTCTTCTGGTAACGACGAATTTCTCGGAGAGCCACAGTACCAGGCCTGTAACGATGGGGCTTTTTCACTCCACCGGTAGCTGGAGCACTCTTTCTTGCAGCTTTGGTGGCAAGCTGCTTTCGAGGAGCTTTGCCTCCAGTAGATTTCCTAGCTGTCTGCTTGGTACGTGCCATTGCAACTGTCACGACTTGTTTCAAATAATTGCGCGCTGAATGAAGTCAAGTTATATAAAGAGCAAAACCGTTAAATCAAGCTATTTCTCATTGGATAAAGTCAGTCGAAAAGGACAGTTCTCATTGGCTTAGACACGTTTTGTGTTTTTCCTCCGTGCTTTCCCTGCATGATCGAAGGAACAAAACCACGAGTCTTGGGCTGCTTGGGCTTGTATTTCTCGTGTGTGGTGAGCGAAGCAGTAACATATCGAAATGACAGGACGTGGAAAAGGAGGCAAGGGTCTTGGCAAAGGAGGTGCCAAGCGCCACCGTAAAGTTCTTCGTGACAACATCCAGGGTATCACCAAACCCGCTATTAGGCGTCTTGCTCGCCGTGGTGGTGTGAAGCGTATCTCTGGTCTCATTTATGAAGAGACCCGAGGAGTATTGAAAGTATTCCTGGAGAACGTAATCAGAGATGCTGTTACATACACAGAACACGCCAAGAGGAAGACAGTGACAGCTATGGATGTTGTGTATGCCTTGAAGAGGCAAGGAAGAACCCTGTACGGTTTCGGAGGTTAAGTTGGGGTTCCTCCTATTTTGGATATAAAATTGGCATAAACGGCTCTTTTCAGAGCCAACAAATTTATATAAAGGGAAAGATTTACTTTGTGCGATTTTCTGTTAGATTATAAGAATTCGTGTAACTACATTAAAGCCTTTTGATGCACACTAAATTACAGACGTAGAGAGATTAATTTGAGAAAATCATACGTTTTTTTTTACATTATGTACGTTCATGTATACGTATTCATATCATGTAGCAGTATTAATGCTGGAGAAGGGGTTCTGGTTGGAAATTGGCGATTTGTTGGAAGTAGCGAGCATGAGAGATGCGAAACGCAAGTCGGAATTTCTGTTCTGACAGTAGGATGTACGTATAGAGGCTTATACAACTTCTATACTGTGCTGTGAGGGGCGAATAATGCGTTAGAAACCTGAATCTTGTCCTTTATCTTGTTTACGTGGTCTTGGGTTCGATTTCTTTCTTTTGCGGTAGTGTCTATTGTGATTTACATGTAAATTAATGACACTTCGTAGCGGGTTACTAAAATAAAGAGTAATACAAATATGAGATGTAGGTTAATGCATTGTATACTTCACATTATTTACTAAAGAAAGGCAGTAGTTACAAGAAACCTAGGCTCGCTCGTTGGGCACAGTAGCAAATGAGTTCTGAGATCAGAGAATAAGAGTAGTTGCGTATTACAAACCATATACATATAACACATATCACACAAATATGAATATCGACCTTGCAAAGAATAAATCGTACTTAAGTGTGCATTTAATGTCATTACTATGTTGCAAAAGAAATTTAGGAAAGTTTTCTGATCCGCTCTGTTCATGATGTCATTGGGGCATAGTAATGAACAATAATAAATGTCGAGAACATATTGAACAGAGTAATTTCAGCCAAGCCAACGCAAGAGAGAAACATGAGTGCTTTAAGAATGTTGGAAATTCCTTTGTCTAGCATGAAGTACATGAGAATATGTGGTATGAGGTTTTCTTCCATTGCTGAGAATCTGGGCTCGACTGTCCTGTCCTCTGGGTAATATGAGCCCGATGTACGCAAATATCAAAAAAATGTAGCTAGCGACAATACAAAAGGTAATGATCTTATAATTAATAATGTAGTGGGAACTAAGCACATCGCTGTTTGGAGTATTCTAAAGTTAGTGTGACTTCCTATGGGCTTCAATTACGATCGACGACTACACATATACTAATTAATCGAATAGCAGCGAGAATTTCGAATGAAACTAAGCAACTATCTCAGACACTTTTGATGAGTCTGTATATCGAAAACAATTCATTTCAATCGTAAATCTCCTCTATAAAGGGGTTTGTGGCCCTCATAAGGGCCGATTTGTATGAGATATAGGTCTTACATTTATGCCTTCTTCTCAGTTTTCTTGGGCAGAAGTACAGCTTGAATGTTGGGCAAAACACCACCCTGAGCGATTGTAACTCCAGACAACAACTTGTTTAATTCCTCGTCGTTACGGATAGCTAACTGCAGATGACGTGGAATAATCCTAGTCTTCTTGTTGTCACGAGCAGCGTTGCCTGCCAACTCAAGAACTTCAGCTGCCAGGTATTCCATGACTGCAGCCAAATACACGGGAGCGCCAGCACCAACTCGTTCGGCATAGTTACCCTTTCGCAAAAGACGATGGATTCTGCCTACTGGGAATTGAAGGCCAGCCCTGCTGGAGCGGGACTTGCTCTTTCCCTTGACTTTTCCACCTTTGCCGCGACCAGACATTGTTCAATATTCTTTCGTAATAAGATGAGAGGAAAAATTGCGGCCTCCCATGAATCAAGTCAGTTTTGTTACTACTTCAAGCGTGCACCCGAGTGCATCAAATGAAAAGCAAGGCAGTTGGCGCGAATTGAAACACGTACTGTAATTTAAATGAAGTCGATAAATCGGCGGACACATCTAATTTTGCTGAACGAGTGAGTCATCATGCCACCAAAAACTAGCGGAAAGGCTGCAAAGAAGGCTGGTAAAGCCCAAAAGAATATCTCCAAGGGAGATAAGAAGAAGAAGAGGAGGAGGAAGGAGAGCTATGCCATTTACATCTACAAAGTTTTGAAGCAAGTGCATCCTGACACTGGCATATCTAGCAAAGCTATGAGTATCATGAACAGCTTTGTTAATGACATCTTCGAGCGTATTGCTGCTGAAGCTTCTCGTTTGGCCCATTACAATAAGCGGTCAACTATCACCAGCCGGGAAATCCAAACAGCTGTGCGCCTTCTTTTGCCTGGTGAACTTGCCAAGCACGCTGTAAGTGAGGGTACGAAGGCTGTTACCAAGTACACAAGCTCTAAGTAAAAATCTTCTTCAAGATTTTTCATTTCAAACGGTCCTTGTCAGGACCAACACATTATTCGAAAGAGTTAAATCACGAAATTTGCTTCATTCTGTTATGTAGAAACACGTTGAAATCCAATTTCTATATGCTGTTAGTAAAAAAGTAAAGCACATAGCGGAGATGTGTCGTGCTTGTATACGAAAGGCATTTACTCGCCGGAGATCTACACTTAGTCATAATAATTTACTTTTAAAAAGTGGTAATACATTCCGTGTTAAGTATAGTAGTAGGTGCACACGGATCGGAAATCAGGTTATTTTAATGTGCCGTGCAAATAAACAGGCTGTTAGTGTAAGAAATAGTGGGTATAACGCTTAGAATATCGATTAATCGCTATGAAATAATGTTGATAAATTATCTCTTGAAAGTACTATAAAATTAATGTTTCTAGTATTTTCGTACTTGAAGGATAATGAAATTTGAAAAAGAGATGCCAACAGCACCTGGTGTTCCCAGGCGGTCACCCATCCAAGTACTGACCAGGCCCGATGCTGCTTGACTTCGGTGATCGGACGAGAACCGGTATATTCAGCATGGTATGGCCGTTGGCGAATGCATATGGCTTCGAGTGAGTTATTGTAGCTACGTAGGTTTGTCGGTGAATACTCAAAAAGACCAGCGCGTGGAAAGCGTTGCTAATTGTTTTAAGTAATGCATGATTACGAAATTATCGTGGTGAACGATGTGAGAATATTCGTCTTTGTGAAAAACAAAATTAGAAAAAGTATACCAACAGCACCTGGTGTTCCCAGGCGGTCACCCATCCAAGTACTGACCAGGCCCGATGCTGCTTGACTTCGGTGATCGGACGAGAACCGGTATATTCAGCATGGTATGGCCGTTGGCAACTACCTTTTCTTCAATGTCCTGTTAAGGAAGTATGTTTTAAGTAAGAATTGACATTATTAACTATAAAGGCAAGCATATTAACGTCGTTAACATTACTTGGAATATACTAATATTCGAATAAATATTTGAATGTTCGAATGATGAGTGATTCGGATGTTCATAGTGCCACTGTGTCCTATCGAGTTTACTATCACGAACCACGTATGAAATTGTATATAAATAAATAAAAATAAATCCTTTATTAAGTATTGATTACAGGAAAAAGGCAAACTTACATTCTTTAATGTACACAATGAAATGTATGAAAGATATTTTTAAGATATGTTTCACTTACCCTTTATAACGCAAGGTAGTTTTCAGTGTAGCATTCTCTTCAGCTGCGAGATAACGTAAGGCAGATGATCATTCAGTCGTGAAGCACTAAAATGTAATATACATTTTAACTATTATCGATAAGAATTATTTACTGCAGGGATGCAAATAAAGTGAGGCAAATTAGTAAATAAAAACCGATACTGTAACTGATAATATAATTAGTTGTATCTGTATTAGTTGTATATACAGTAATCGCACGATTATCCGCGGAGTTGGATGTTGGCATAATCGCGCATAATCAGCAGTATGAGCAGAAAAGGGAAATGAAATGAAATATTTAGATTTACGTCGCATACTTATACCGGTTACGCTAAAGGAGACGGTGATGATGAGTACTGAATGAAGAAAGTGGGAGGAAACGGGAGAAACCCGAGAAAACCCATGAGCACGGTCTTTATGCACGACAAAGTTCACACGGCACGAGCTGGGATTGAATCAGGGACCCCAAGCACCGGAGGCCAAAAAACGGACAAAAAGTCTTTCGTGCAACTTTCGTTTTCGGTAAAAAGTTTACACATAATTTAGAAAGAGTAGTTTTCTGGTCTTTTTATTTCACAAGTTGGTTCATGTCTATATTTTTTACATGCATAAAAAATTTTTCAACTCCCTTGCTTATTTCCTGTTAAAGACCTCTACCTCTGATTGTATTTTTTGCACATATTCTTATTGTTTTCAGACAACATTTCTAAAAGCGTAATTTATCGTCAGCAAGAAAAGAAAAGGAAAGCCTCGGATAGTGGAATGTGTACTGTATATATATATATATATATATATATATATATATATATATATACGTATTAGTATATAGTTTTATTTTATACGTCTCCTATTATTACACAATGTGCAGATATTGTCAAAGCGCAAGTAAATATGTATAACTCCCCGTTCTGCACTTAATAACTTGAAAGAAGTTCGGGGAAGGTAGTGTAACAGAAAGTGCAAACAGAAATGAGGGTTTAAAGGCATTTAATATTATTCCGTAGTAGTATGATTTTTTGTAAAAAAAAAAATATATATATATATATATATATATCTAAACATACATATTCAATGATATAGTAAGAGGTTAGCAGCACTGATAGAACTGCAGAAAGTACAAAACCGTTAATAAGAAAGAGAGAGAGATGGTGGCCGCTTTTGTGCTTTTCATTGGCTAATTCCGAATTGCGCGCGAATACGTACGAGATTTCTTTCTTTTTCCTCTTCGCAGCCCAGATGTTGCCAATTAGAAGTTTTTAGTACTACATTTGTATGAAAATGTTGCCTTTAAGAAATGTGGTTTGCATACAGAGAAAAGAGCAAAATGAATATTTACCTTAGTGGGCATGAAAAAAGACGAAACATTTTGCAAGATGGACACACGAACTTCCTTAATGCAGGCGTTCAGTACATTATTGTAAAGAAAAAAACACTAAAAAGAATTACTTCAATATCCCTAGCAACATTCAACAATTCATAGAGAAAAATCTTTATTTTGAGAACAATGGAAAACTATGTAATTGTAGATAACTACTAAATTTAATGATTAAGGAAAACGTTTAGGCCCGGCCCTTCAGAAAGAAAGTGCACAGAATATTCTCTCATGGAAGCAATTGCAAAATCAACATTTTGTTTGCAGTTATAATTAGAGGATCTATATACAGGGTGTTCGAAAAAGAATGTATCCTCTTGAAAGAAAATATTCTCTGGGCCCCTAATCCTTTATATACCGAAAGGAAGTTTGTATAGCATTTTTTCTTACCTTCGTTAGAAGAATTGAAAGTGACTACTATCGTGACACGGGAGATATTTAATCGATAGTCGAATTACTCACATACTCGAATGAACACGTCTCTTGTAAGGAGAGGAAAGGCTTCTGTGATCCGCTATCGCAGCTGTGTCATATCTGCAGAGAATGTTAGGACACAAACGTGATCTTTGAGAGCCTCGTGAAAAGAAGTCGCATAGTATCATGTGTGGAGACATCG
>NW_027657609.1:0-23774 GCF_964235325.1 Thermobia domestica | reverse complement strand
GTTAGAAAAGTACCAAATATGATATATACAAGGTAACTTCCCTTGTACGGTAGGGACTCTGCTTGCACTCACATCATAAAGGGGGCAATGCTCTTCAATTTGAGCTTTAATTCGTTAAATATGTGCAGAAGTTTCGGAGATATAGCCTTTAGTATATAGTAGTTAGGTGCAATGCCCAACAATTATATATATATAAAAATGACATATGTTATATTGTTGAGATGTTACCTAACAACATATTTATACCAAATAAGACAGTTTTGAAGAAAATTGAAGAAAATAGTGTTTGAAGACATACTTTTTCGACTTAAGATGAGTGTCACGTGGTCTCATCAATCCTGCAAGGGTTAAATTGCTTCAAGTATAACAACAGGTACTAACTTCATTTTTTACATTTTTTGTTGTAATCTATAGATTTTCTTTCCCCTTTATCATGTGTGCAACACTTAGGTAGTATATTTGGTAGTTGTGTAGAAAAAATATACAGGGAGATGCAAAACTTCAACCCTTAAATAGTATAAAATTATTGTTTTTCATCAAGAAATAAAGAAAATGCACCATATACCGAGTGCGATGTATGTAGTTCTGAATGGTACATGTTTCTACCCTTGGGTTCTCATTCGTCAGCCATATTGTTATGAGGCAATGAGACATATTATGGTATAAAATATGTTATATTCTGCAAAAAACAGTTAGAAAGTACCAAATATGATATATACAAGGTAACTTCCTTCTAAGGTAGAGGACTCTGCTTGCACTCACATCATAAAGGGGGCAATGCTCTTCAATTTGAGCTTTATTTCGTTAAAATATGTGCAGAAGTTTCGGAGATATAGCCTTTAGTATATAGTAGTTAGGTTGCAATGCCCAACAATATAATATATATAAAAATGACATAT
Organism: Thermobia domestica; assembly: GCF_964235325.1. Classification (NCBI taxonomy): domain Eukaryota; kingdom Metazoa; phylum Arthropoda; class Insecta; order Zygentoma; family Lepismatidae; genus Thermobia; species Thermobia domestica. The sequence continues at coordinate 22,875 of NW_027657609.1, read as the reverse complement.
GTTATATTGTTGAGATGTTACCTAACAACATATTTATACCAAATAAGACAGTTTTGAAGAAAATTGAAGAAAATAATGTTTGAAGACATACTTTTTCGACTTAAGATGAGTGTCACGTGGTCTCATCAATCCTGCAAGGGTTAAATTGCTTCAAATATAACAACAGGTACTAACTTCATTTTTTACATTTTTTGTTGTAATCTATAGATTTTCTTTCCCTTTATCATGTGTGCAACACTTAGGTAGTATATTTGGTAGTTGTGTAGAAAAAATATACAGGGTGATGCAAAATTTCAACCCTTAATAGTATAAAATTATTGTTTTTTCATCAAGAAATAAAGAAAATGCACCATATACCGAGTGCGCTGTATGTAGTTCTGAATGGTACATGTTCTTACTCCTCGGTTGTCATTCGTCAGCCATATTGTTATGAGGCAATGAGACATATTATGGGAAATAATTTGTTATAGTCTGCAAAAAACAGTTAGAAAGTACCAAATATGATATATTCAAGGTAACTTCCCTTCTACGGTAGAGGACTCTGCTTGCACTCACATCATAAAGGGGGCAATGCTCTTCAATTTGAGCTTTATTTCGTTAAAATATGTGCAGAAGTTTCGGAGATATAGCCTTTAGTATATAGTAGTTAGGTGCAATGCACAACAATGTAATATATATAAAAATGACATATGTTATATTGTTGAGATGTTACCTAACAACATATTTATACCAAATAGTACAGTTTTGAAGAAAATTGAAGAAAATAGTGTTTGAAGACATACTTTTTCGACTTAAGATGAGTGTCACGTGGTCTCATCAATCCTGCAAGGGTTAAATTGCTTCAAATATAACAACAGGTACTAACTTCATTTTTTACATTTTTTGTTGTAATCTATAGATTTTCTTTCCCCTTTATCATGTGTGCAACACTTAGGTAGTATATTTGGTAGTTGTGTAGAAAAAATATACAGGGTGATGCAAAATTTCAACCCTTAATAGTACAAAATTATTGTTTTTTCATCAAGAAATAAAGAAAATGCACCATATACCGAGTGCGCTGTATGTAGTTCTGAATGTTACATGTTCTTACTCCTCGGTTGTCATTCGTCAGCCATATTGTTATGAGGCAATGAGACATATTATGGGAAATAATTTGTTATATTCTGAAAAAAAAACAGTAGAAAGTACCAAATATGATATATTCAAGGTAACTTCCCTTCTACGGTAGAGGACTCTGCTTGCACTCACATCATAAAGGGGGCAAAGCTCTTCAATTTGAGCTTTATTTCGTTAAAATATGTGCAGAAGTTTCGGAGATATAGCCTTTAGTATATAGTAGTTAGGTGCAATGCCCAACAATATAATATATATAAAAATGACATATGTTATATTGTTGAGATGTTACCTAACAACATATTTATACCAAATAAGACAGTTTTGAAGAAAATTGAAGAAAATAATGTTTGAAGACATACTTTTTCGACTTAAGATGAGTGTCGCGTGGTCTCATCAATCCTGCAAGGGTTAAATTGCTTCAAATATAACAACAGGTACTAACTTCATTTTTTACATTTTTTGTTGTAATCTATAGATTTTCTTTCCCCTTTATCATGTGTGCAACACTTAGGTAGTATATTTGGTAGTTGTGTAGAAAAAATATACAGGGTGATGCAAAATTTCAACCCTTAGTAGTATAAAATTATTGTTTTTTCATCAAGAAATAAAGAAAATGCACCATATACCGAGTGCGCTGTATGTAGTTCTGAATGGTACATGTTCTTACTCCTCGGTTCATTCGTCAGCCATATTGTTATGAGGCAATGAGACATATTATGGGAAATAATTTGTTATAGTCTGCAAAAAACAGTTAGAAAGTACCAAATATGATATATTCAAGGTAACTTCCCTTCTACGGTAGAGGACTCTGCTTGCACTCACATCATAAAGGGGCCATGCTCTTCAATTTGAGCTTTATTTCGTTAAAATATGTGCAGAAGTTTCGGAGATATAGCCTTTAGTATATATTAGTTAGGTGCAATGCCCAACAATATAATATATATAAAAATGACATATGTTATATTGTTGAGATGTTACCTAACAACATATTTATACCAAATAAGACAGTTTTGAAGAAAATTGAAGAAAATAGTGTTTGAAGACATACTTTTTCGACTTAAGATGAGTGTCACGTGGTCTCATCAATCCTGCAAGGGTTAAATTGCTTCAAATATAACAACAGGTACTAACTTCATTTTTTACATTTTTTGTTGTAATCTATAGATTTTCTTTCCCCTTTATCATGTGTGCAACACTTAGGTAGTATATTTGGTAGTTGTGTAGAAAAAATATACAGGGTGATGCAAAATTTCAACCCTTAGTAGTATAAAATTATTGTTTTTTCATCAAGAAATAAAGAAAATGCACCATATACCGAGTGCGCTGTATGTAGTTCTGAATGGTACATGTTCTTACTCCTCGGTTGTCATTCGTCAGCCATATTGTTATGAGGCAATGAGACATATTATGGGAAATAATTTGTTATAGTCTGCAAAAAACAGTTAGAAAGTACCAAATATGATATATTCAAGGTAAATTCCCGTCTACGGTAGAGGACTCTGCTTGCACTCACATCATAAAGGGGGCAATGCTCTTCAATTTGAGCTTTATTTCGTTAAAATATGTGCAGAAGTTTCGGAGATATAGCCTTTAGTATATAGTAGTTAGGTGCAATGCCCAACAATATAATATATATAAAAATGACATATGTTATATTGTTGAGATGTTACCTAACAACATATTTATACCAAATAAGACAGTTTTGAAGAAAATTGAAGAAAATAATGTTTGAAGACATACTTTTTCGACTTAAGATGAGTGTCACGTGGTCTCATCAATCCTGCAAGGGTTAAATTGCTTCAAATATAACAACAGGTACTAACTTCATTTTTTACATTTTTTGTTGTAATCTATAGATTTTCTTTCCCCTTTATCATGTGTGCAACACTTAGGTAGTATATTTGGTAGTTGTGTAGAAAAAATATACAGGGTGATGCAAAATTTCAGCCATTAATAGTATAAAATTATTGTTTTTTCATCAAGAAATAAAGAAAATGCACCATATACCGAGTGCGCTGTATGTAGTTCTGAATGGTACATGTTCTTACTCCTCGGTTGTCATTCGTCAGCCATATTGTTATGAGGCAATGAGACATATTATGGGAAATAATTTGTTATAGTCTGCAAAAAACAGTTAGAAAGTACCAAATATGATATATTCAAGGTAACTTCCCTTCTACGGTAGAGGACTCTGCTTGCACTCACATCATAAAGGGGGCAATGCTCTTCAATTTGAGCTTTATTTCGTTAAAATATGTGCAGAAGTTTCGGAGATATAGCCTTTAGTATATAGTAGTTAGGTGCAATGCCCAACAATATAATATATATAAAAATGACATATGTTATATTGTTGAGATGTTACCTAACAACATATTTATACCAAATAAGACAGTTTTGAAGAAAATTGAAGAAAATAGTGTTTGAAGACATACTTTTTCGACTTAAGATGAGTGTCACGTGGTCTCATCAATCCTGCAAGGGTTAAATTGCTTCAAATATAACAACAGGTACTAACTTCATTTTTTACATTTTTTGTTGTAATCTATAGATTTTCTTTCCCCTTTATCATGTGTGCAACACTTAGGTAGTATATTTGGTAGTTGTGTAGAAAAAATATACAGGGTGATGCAAAATTTCAACCCTTAGTAGTATAAAATTATTGTTTTTTCATCAAGAAATAAAGAAAATGCACCATATACCGAGTGCGCTGTATGTAGTTCTGAATGGTACATGTTCTTACTCCTCGGTTGTCATTCGTCAGCCATATTGTTATGAGGCAATGAGACATATTATGGGAAATAATTTGTTATAGTCTGCAAAAAACAGTTAGAAAGTACCAAATATGATATATTCAAGGTAAATTCCCGTCTACGGTGGAGGACTCTGCTTGCACTCACATCATAAAGGGGGCAATGCTCTTCAATTTGAGCTTTATTTCGTTAAAATATGTGCAGAAGTTTCGGAGATATAGCCTTTAGTATATAGTAGTTAGGTGCAATGCCCAACAATATAATATATATAAAAATGACATATGTTATATTGTTGAGATGTTACCTAACAACATATTTATACCAAATAAGACAGTTTTGAAGAAAATTGAAGAAAATAATGTTTGAAGACATACTTTTTCGACTTAAGATGAGTGTCACGTGGTCTCATCAATCCTGCAAGGGTTAAATTGCTTCAAATATAACAACAGGTACTAACTTCATTTTTTACATTTTTTGTTGTAATCTATAGATTTTCTTTCCCCTTTATCATGTGTGCAACACTTAGGTAGTATATTTGGTAGTTGTGTAGAAAAAATATACAGGGTGATGCAAAATTTCAACCCTTAATAGTATAAAATTATTGTTTTCTCATCAAGAAATAAAGAAAATGCACCATATACCGAGTGCGCTGTATGTAGTTCTGAATGGTACATGTTCTTACTCCTCGGTTCATTCGTCAGCCATATTGTTATGAGGCATTGAGACATATTATGTGATAAAATCTGTTATATCCTGAAAAAAACAGTTAGAAAGTACCAAATATGATATATACAAGGTAACTTCCCTTCTACGGTAGAGGACTCTGCTTGCACTCACATCATAAAAGGGGCAATGCTCTTCAATTTGAGCTTTATTTCGTTAAAATATGTGCAGAAGTTTCGGAGATATAGCCTTTAGTATATAGTAGTTAGGTGCAATGCCCAACAATATAATATATATAAAAATGACATATGTTATATTGTTGAGATGTTACCTAACAACATATTTATACCAAATAGTACAGTTTTGAAGAAAATTGAAGAAAATAGTGTTTAAAGACATACTTTTTCGACTTAAGATGAGTGTCACGTGGTCTCATCAATCCTGCAAGGGTTTAATTGCTTCAAGTATAACAACAGGTACTAACTTCATTTTTTACATTTTTTGTTGTAATCTATAGATTTTCTTTCCCCTTCGTCATGTGTGCAACACTTAGGTAGTATATTTGGTAGTTGTGTTGAAAAAATATACAGGGTGATGCAAAATTTGAACCCTTAATACTATAAAATTATTGTTTTTTCATCAAGAAATAAAGAAAATGCACCATATACCGAGTGCGCTGTATGTAGTTCTGAATGGTACATGTTCTTACCCCTCGGTTGTCATTCGTCAGCCATATTGTTATGAGGCAATGAGACATATTATGGGATAAAATCTGTTATATTCTGCAAAAAACAGTTAGAAAGTACCAAATATGATATATACAAGGTAACTTCCCTTGTACGGTAGAGGACTCTGCTTGCACTCACATCATAAAGGGGGCAATGCTCTTCAATTTGAGCTTTAATTCGTTAAAATATGTGCAGAAGTTTCGGAGATATAGCCTTTAGTATATAGTAGTTAGGTGCAATGCCCAACAATTATATATATATAAAAATGACATATGTTATATTGTTGAGATGTTACCTAACAACATATTTATACCAAATAAGACAGTTTTGAAGAAAATTGAAGAAAATAGTGTTTGAAGACATACTTTTTCGACTTAAGATGAGTGTCACGTGGTCTCATCAATCCTGCAAGGGTTAAATTGCTTCAAGTATAACAACAGGTACTAACTTCATTTTTTACATTTTTTGTTGTAATCTATAGATTTTCTTTCCCCTTTATCATGTGTGCAACACTTAGGTAGTATATTTGGTAGTTGTGTAGAAAAAATATACAGGGTGATGCAAAACTTCAACCCTTAATAGTATAAAATTATTGTTTTTTCATCAAGAAATAAAGAAAATGCACCATATACCGAGTGCGATGTATGTAGTTCTGAATGGTACATGTTCTTACCCCTCGGTTCTCATTCGTCAGCCATATTGTTATGAGGCAATGAGACATATTATGGTATAAAATATGTTATATTCTGCAAAAAACAGTTAGAAAGTACCAAATATGATATATACAAGGTAACTTCCCTTCTAAGGTAGAGGACTCTGCTTGCACTCACATCATAAAGGGGGCAATGCTCTTCAATTTGAGCTTTATTTCGTTAAAATATGTGCAGAAGTTTCGGAGATATAGCCTTTAGTATATAGTAGTTAGGTGCAATGCCCAACAATATAATATATATAAAAATGACATATGTTATATTGTTGAGATGTTACCTAACAACATATTTATACCAAATAAGACAGTTTTGAAGAAAATTGAAGAAAATAATGTTTGAAGACATACTTTTTCGACTTAAGATGAGTGTCACGTGGTCTCATCAATCCTGCAAGGGTTAAATTGCTTCAAATATAACAACAGGTACTAACTTCATTTTTTACATTTTTTGTTGTAATCTATAGATTTTCTTTCCCCTTTATCATGTGTGCAACACTTAGGTAGTATATTTGGTAGTTGTGTAGAAAAAATATACAGGGTGATGCAAAATTTCAACCCTTAATAGTATAAAATTATTGTTTTTTCATCAAGAAATAAAGAAAATGCACCATATACCGAGTGCGCTGTATGTAGTTCTGAATGGTACATGTTCTTACTCCTCGGTTCATTCGTCAGCCATATTGTTATGAGGCATTGAGACATATTATGTGATAAAATCTGTTATATCCTGAAAAAAACAGTTAGAAAGTACCAAATATGATATATACAAGGTAACTTCCCTTCTACGGTAGAGGACTCTGCTTGCACTCACATCATAAAAGGGGCAATGCTCTTCAATTTGAGCTTTATTTCGTTAAAATATGTGCAGAAGTTTCGGAGATATAGCCTTTAGTATATAGTAGTTAGGTGCAATGCCCAACAATATAATATATATAAAAATGACATATGTTATATTGTTGAGATGTTACCTAACAACATATTTATACCAAATAGTACAGTTTTGAAGAAAATAGAAGAAAATAGTGTTTAAAGACATACTTTTTCGACTTAAGATGAGTGTCACGTGGTCTCATCAATCCTGCAAGGGTTTAATTGCTTCAAGTATAACAACAGGTACTAACTTCATTTTTTACATTTTTTGTTGTAATCTATAGATTTTCTTTCCCCTTCGTCATGTGTGCAACACTTAGGTAGTATATTTGGTAGTTGTGTTGAAAAAATATACAGGGTGATGCAAAATTTGAACCCTTAATACTATAAAATTATTGTTTTTTCATCAAGAAATAAAGAAAATGCACCATATACCGAGTGCGCTGTATGTAGTTCTGAATGGTACATGTTCTTACTCCTCGGTTCATTCGTCAGCCATATTGTTATGAGGCATTGAGACATATTATGTGATAAAATCTGTTATATCCTGAAAAAAACAGTTAGAAAGTACCAAATATGATATATACAAGATAACTTCCCTTCTACGGTAGAGGACTCTGCTTGCACTCACATCATAAAAGGGGCAATGCTCTTCAATTTGAGCTTTATTTCGTTAAAATATGTGCAGAAGTTTCGGAGATATAGCCTTTAGTATATAGTAGTTAGGTGCAATGCCCAACAATATAATATATATAAAAATGACATATGTTATATTGTTGAGATGTTACCTAACAACATATTTATACCAAATAGTACAGTTTTGAAGAAAATTGAAGAAAATAGTGTTTAAAGACATACTTTTTCGACTTAAGATGAGTGTCACGTGGTCTCATCAATCCTGCAAGGGTTTAATTGCTTCAAGTATAACAACAGGTACTAACTTCATTTTTTACATTTTTTGTTGTAATCTATAGATTTTCTTGCCCCTTCGTCATGTGTGCAACACTTAGGTAGTATATTTGGTAGTTGTGTTGAAAAAATATACAGGGTGATGCAAAATTTGAACCCTTAATACTATAAAATTATTGTTTTTTCATCAAGAAATAAAGAAAATGCACCATATACCGAGTGCGCTGTATGTAGTTCTGAATGGTACATGTTCTTACCCCTCGGTTGTCATTCGTCAGCCATATTGTTATGAGGCAATGAGACATATTATGGGATAAAATCTGTTATATTCTGCAAAAAACAGTTAGAAAGTACCAAATATGATATATACAAGGTAACTTCCCTTCTACGGTAGAGGACTCTGCTTGCACTCACATCATAAAGGGGGCAATGCTCTTCAATTTGAGCTTTAATTCGTTAAAATATGTGCAGAAGTTTCGGAGATATAGCCTTTAGTATATAGTAGTTAGGTGCAATGCCCAACAATTATATATATATAAAAATGACATATGTTATATTGTTGAGATGTTACCTAACAACATATTTATACCAAATAAGACAGTTTTGAAGAAAATTGAAGAAAATAGTGTTTGAAGACATACTTTTTCGACTTAAGATGAGTGTCACGTGGTCTCATCAATCCTGCAAGGGTTAAATTGCTTCAAGTATAACAACAGGTACTAACTTCATTTTTTACATTTTTTGTTGTAATCTATAGATTTTCTTTCCCCTTTATCATGTGTGCAACACTTAGGTAGTATATTTGGTAGTTGTGTAGAAAAAATATACAGGGTGATGCAAAACTTCAACCCTTAATAGTATAAAATTATTGTTTTTTCATCAAGAAATAAAGAAAATGCACCATATACCGAGTGCGATGTATGTAGTTCTGAATGGTACATGTTCTTACCCCTCGGTTCTCATTCGTCAGCCATATTGTTATGAGGCAATGAGACATATTATGGTATAAAATATGTTATATTCTGCAAAAAACAGTTAGAAAGTACCAAATATGATATATACAAGGTAACTTCCCTTCTAAGGTAGAGGACTCTGCTTGCACTCACATCATAAAGGGGGCAATGCTCTTCAATTTTAGCTTTATTTCGTTAAAATATGTGCAGAAGTTTCGGAGATATAGCCTTTAGTATATAGTAGTTAGGTGCAATGCCCAACAATATAATATATATAAAAATGACATATGTTATATTGTTGAGATGTTACCTAACAACATATTTATACCAAATAAGACAGTTTTGAAGAAAATTGAAGAAAATAATGTTTGAAGACATACTTTTTCGACTTAAGATGAGTGTCACGTGGTCTCATCAATCCTGCAAGGGTTAAATTGCTTCAAATATAACAACAGGTACTAACTTCATTTTTTACATTTTTTGTTGTAATCTATAGATTTTCTTTCCCCTTTATCATGTGTGCAACACTTAGGTAGTATATTTGGTAGTTGTGTAGAAAAAATATACAGGGTGATGCAAAATTTCAACCCTTAATAGTATAAAATTATTGTTTTTTCATCAAGAAATAAAGAAAATGCACCATATACCGAGTGCGCTGTATGTAGTTCTGAATGGTACATGTTCTTACTCCTCGGTTCATTCGTCAGCCATATTGTTATGAGGCATTGAGACATATTATGTGATAAAATCTGTTATATCCTGAAAAAAACAGTTAGAAAGTACCAAATATGATATACACAAGGTAACTTCCCTTCTACGGTAGAGGACTCTGCTTGCACTCACATCATAAAAGGGGCAATGCTCTTCAATTTGAGCTTTATTTCGTTAAAATATGTGCAGAAGTTTCGGAGATATAGCCTTTAGTATATAGTAGTTAGGTGCAATGCCCAACAATATAATATATATAAAAATGACATATGTTATATTGTTGAGATGTTACCTAACAACATATTTATACCAAATAGTACAGTTTTGAAGAAAATTGAAGAAAATAGTGTTTAAAGACATACTTTTTCGACTTAAGATGAGTGTCACGTGGTCTCATCAATCCTGCAAGGGTTTAATTGCTTCAAGTATAACAACAGGTACTAACTTCATTTTTTACATTTTTTGTTGTAATCTATAGATTTTCTTTCCCCTTCGTCATGTGTGCAACACTTAGGTAGTATATTTGGTAGTTGTGTTGAAAAAATATACAGGGTGATGCAAAATTTGAACCCTTAATACTATAAAATTATTGTTTTTTCATCAAGAAATAAAGAAAATGCACCATATACCGAGTGCGCTGTATGTAGTTCTGAATGGTACATGTTCTTACCCCTCGGTTGTCATTCGTCAGCCATATTGTTATGAGGCAATGAGACATATTATGGGATAAAATCTGTTATATTCTGCAAAAAACAGTTAGAAAGTACCAAATATGATATATACAAGGTAACTTCCCTTCTACGGTAGAGGACTCTGCTTGCACTCACATCATAAAGGGGGCAATGCTCTTCAATTTGAGCTTTAATTCGTTAAAATATGTGCAGAAGTTTCGGAGATATAGCCTTTAGTATATAGTAGTTAGGTGCAATGCCCAACAATTATATATATATAAAAATGACATATGTTATATTGTTGAGATGTTACCTAACAACATATTTATACCAAATAAGACAGTTTTGAAGAAAATTGAAGAAAATAGTGTTTGAAGGCATACTTTTTCGACTTAAGATGAGTGTCACGTGGTCTCATCAATCCTGCAAGGGTTAAATTGCTTCAAGTATAACAACAGGTACTAACTTCATTTTTTACATTTTTTGTTGTAATCTATAGATTTTCTTTCCCCTTTATCATGTGTGCAACACTTAGGTAGTATATTTGGTAGTTGTGTAGAAAAAATATACAGGGTGATGCAAAACTTCAACCCTTAATAGTATAAAATTATTGTTTTTTCATCAAGAAATAAAGAAAATGCACCATATACCGAGTGCGCTGTATGTAGTTCTGAATGGTACATGTTCTTACCCCTCGGTTCTCATTCGTCAGCCATATTGTTATGAGGCAATGAGACATATTATGGTATAAAATATGTTATATTCTGCAAAAAACAGTTAGAAAGTACCAAATATGATATATACAAGGTAACTTCCCTTCTAAGGTAGAGGACTCTGCTTGCACTCACATCATAAAAGGGGCAATGCTCTTCAATTTGAGCTTTATTTCGTTAAAATATGTGCAGAAGTTTCGGAGATATAGCCTTTAGTATATAGTAGTTAGGTGCAATGCCCAACAATATAATATATATAAAAATGACATATGTTATATTGTTGAGATGTTACCTAACAACATATTTATACCAAATAAGACAGTTTTGAAGAAAATTGAAGAAAATAATGTTTGAAGACATACTTTTTCGACTTAAGATGAGTGTCACGTGGTCTCATCAATCCTGCAAGGGTTAAATTGCTTCAAATATAACAACAGGTACTAACTTCATTTTTTACATTTTTTGTTGTAATCTATAGATTTTCTTTCCCCTTTATCATGTGTGCAACACTTAGGTAGTATATTTGGTAGTTGTGTAGAAAAAATATACAGGGTGATGCAAAATTTCAACCCTTAATAGTACAAAATTATTGTTTTTTCATCAAGAAATAAAGAAAATGCACCATATACCGAGTGCGCTGTATGTAGTTCTGAATGGTACATGTTCTTACTCCTCGGTTCATTCGTCAGCCATATTGTTATGAGGCATTGAGACATATTATGTGATAAAATCTGTTATATCCTGAAAAAAACAGTTAGAAAGTACCAAATATGATATATACAAGGTAACTTCCCTTCTACGGTAGAGGACTCTGCTTGCACTCACATCATAAAGGGGGCAATGCTTTTCAATTTGAGCTTTATTTCGTTAAAATATGCGCAGAAGTTTCGGAGATATAGCCTTTAGTATATAGTAGTTAGGTGCAATGCACAACAATATAATATATATAAAAATGACATATGGTATATTGTTGAGATGTTACCTAACAACATATTTATACCAAATAGTACAGTTTTGAAGAAAATTGAAGAAAATAGTTTTTGAAGACATACTTTTTCGACTTAATATGAGTGTCACGTGGTCTCATCAATCCTGCAATGGTTAAATTGCTTCAAGTATAACAACAGGTACTAACTTCATTTTTTACATTTTTTGTTGTAATCTATAGATTTTCTTTCCCCTTTATCATGTGTGCAACACTTAGGTAGTATATTTGGTAGTTGTGTAGAAAAAATATACAGGGTGATGCAAAATTTCAACCCTTAATAGTATAAAATTATTGTTTTTTCATCAAGAAATAAAGAAAATGCACCATATACCGAGTGCGCTGTATGTAGTTCTGAATGGTACATGTTCTTACTCCTCGGTTGTCATTCGTCAGCCATATTGTTATGAGGCAATGAGACATATTATGGGAAATAATTTGTTATAGTCTGCCAAAAACAGCTAGAAAGTACCAAATATGATATATTCAATGTAAATTCCCGTCTACGGTAGAGAACTCTGCTTGCACTCACATCATAAAGGGGGCAATGCCTTTCAATTTGAGCTTTATTTCGTTAAAATATGTGCAGAAGTTTCGGAGATATAGCCTTTAGTATATAGTAGTTAGGTGCAATGCACAACAATGTAATATATATAAAAATGACATATGTTATATTGTTGAGATGTTACCTAACAACATATCTATACCAAATAGTACAGTTTTGAAGAAAATTGAAGAAAATAGTGTTTGAAGACATACTTTTTCGACTTAAGATGAGTGTCACGTGGTCTCATCAATCCTGCAAGGGTTAAATTGCTTCAAGTATAACAACAGGTACTAACTTCACTTTTTACATTTTTTGTTGTAATCTATAGATTTTCTTTCCCCTTTATCATGAGTGCAACACTTAGGTAGTATATTTGGTAGTTGTGTAGAAAAAATATACAGGTTGATGCAAAATTTCAACCCTTAATAGTATAAAATTATTGTTTTTTCATCAAGAAATAAAGAAAATGCACCATATACCGAGTGCGCTGTATGTAGTTCTGAATGGTACATGTTCTTACTCCTCGGTTCATTCGTCAGCCATATTGTTATGAGGCATTGAGACATATTATGTGATAAAATCTGTTATATCCTGAAAAAAACAGTTAGAAAGTACCAAATATGATATATACAAGGTAACTTCCCTTCTACGGTAGAGGACTCTGCTTGCACTCACATCATAATGCTCTTCAATTTGAGCTTTATTTCGTTAAAATATGTGCAGAAGTTTCGGAGATATAGCCTTTAGTATATAGTAGTTAGGTGCAATGCCCAACAATATAATATATATAAAAATGACATATGTTATATTGTTGAGATGTTACCTAACAACATATTTATACCAAATAAGACAGTTTTGAAGAAAATTGAAGAAAATAATGTTTGAAGACATACTTTTTCGACTTAAGATGAGTGTCACGTGGTCTCATCAATCCTGGAAGGGTTAAATTGCTTCAAATATAACAACAGGTACTAACTTCATTTTTTACATTTTTTGTTGTAATCTATAGATTTTCTTTCCCCTTTATCATGTGTGCAACACTTAGGTAGTATATTTGGTAGTTGTGTAGAAAAAATATACAGGGTGATGCAAAATTTCAACCCTTAATAGTACAAAATTATTGTTTTTTCATCAAGAAATAAAGAAAATGCACCATATACCGAGTGCGCTGTATGTAGTTCTGAATGTTACATGTTCTTACTCCTCGGTTGTCATTCGTCAGCCATATTGTTATGAGGCAATGAGACATATTATGGGAAATAATTTGTTATATTCTGAAAAAAAAACAGTAGAAAGTACCAAATATGATATATTCAAGGTAACTTCCCTTCTACGGTACAGGACTCTGCTTGCACTCACATCATAAAGGGGGCAAAGCTCTTCAATTTGAGCTTTATTTCGTTAAAATATGTGCAGAAGTTTCGGAGATATAGCCTTTAGTATATAGTAGTTAGGTGCAATGCCCAACAATATAATATATATAAAAATGACATATGTTATATTGTTGAGATGTTACCTAACAACATATTTATACCAAATAAGACAGTTTTGAAGAAAATTGAAGAAAATAATGTTTGAAGACATACTTTTTCGACTTAAGATGAGTGTCGCGTGGTCTCATCAATCCTGCAAGGGTTAAATTGCTTCAAATATAACAACAGGTACTAACTTCATTTTTTACATTTTTTGTTGTAATCTATAGATTTTCTTTCCCCTTTATCATGTGTGCAACACTTAGGTAGTATATTTGGTAGTTGTGTAGAAAAAATATACAGGGTGATGCAAAATTTCAACCCTTAGTAGTATAAAATTATTGTTTTTTCATCAAGAAATAAAGAAAATGCACCATAGACCGAGTGCGCTGTATGTAGTTCTGAATGGTACATGTTCTTACTCCTCGGTTGTCATTTGTCAGCCATATTGTTATGAGGCAATGAGACATATTATGGGAAATAATTTGTTATAGTCTGCAAAAAACAGTTAGAAAGTACCAAATATGATATATTCAAGGTAACTTCCCTTCTACGGTAGAGGACTCTGCTTGCACTCACATCATAAAGGGGCCATGCTCTTCAATTTGAGCTTTATTTCGTTAAAATATGTGCAGAAGTTTCGGAGATATAGCCTTTAGTATATAGTAGTTAGGTGCAATGCCCAACAATATAATATATATAAAAATGACATATGTTATATTGTTGAGATGTTACCTAACAACATATTTATACCAAATAAGACAGTTTTGAAGAAAATTGAAGAAAATAGTGTTTGAAGACATACTTTTTCGACTTAAGATGAGTGTCACGTGGTCTCATCAATCCTGCAAGGGTTAAATTGCTTCAAATATAACAACAGGTACTAACTTCATTTTTTACATTTTTTGTTGTAATCTATAGATTTTCTTTCCCCTTTATCATGTGTGCAACACTTAGGTAGTATATTTGGTAGTTGTGTAGAAAAAATATACAGGGTGATGCAAAATTTCAACCCTTAGTAGTATAAAATTATTGTTTTTTCATCAAGAAATAAAGAAAATGCACCATATACCGAGTGCGCTGTATGTAGTTCTGAATGGTACATGTTCTTACTCCTCGGTTGTCATTCGTCAGCCATATTGTTATGAGGCAATGAGACATATTATGGGAAATAATTTGTTATAGTCTGCAAAAAACAGTTAGAAAGTACCAAATATGATATATTCAAGGTAAATTCCCGTCTACGGTAGAGGACTCTGCTTGCACTCACATCATAAAGGGGGCAATGCTCTTCAATTTGAGCTTTATTTCGTTAAAATATGTGCAGAAGTTTCGGAGATATAGCCTTTAGTATATAGTAGTTAGGTGCAATGCCCAACAATATAATATATATAAAAATGACATATGTTATATTGTTGAGATGTTACCTAACAACATATTTATACCAAATAAGACAGTTTTGAAGAAAATTGAAGAAAATAATGTTTGAAGACATACTTTTTCGACTTAAGATGAGTGTCACGTGGTCTCATCAATCCTGCAAGGGTTAAATTGCTTCAAATATAACAACAGGTACTAACTTCATTTTTTACATTTTTTGTTGTAATCTATAGATTTTCTTTCCCCTTTATCATGTGTGCAACACTTAGGTAGTATATTTGGTAGTTGTGTAGAAAAAATATACAGGGTGATGCAAAATTTCAACCCTTAATAGTATAAAATTATTGTTTTTTCATCAAGAAATAAAGAAAATGCACCATATACCGAGTGCGCTGTATGTAGTTCTGAATGGTACATGTTCTTACTCCTCGGTTGTCATTCGTCAGCCATATTGTTATGAGGCAATGAGACATATTATGGGAAATAATTTGTTATAGTCTGCAAAAAACAGTTAGAAAGTACCAAATATGATATATTCAAGGTAACTTCCCTTCTACGGTAGAGGACTCTGCTTGCACTCACATCATAAAGGGGGCAATGCTCTTCAATTTGAGCTTTATTTCGTTAAAATATGTGCAGAAGTTTCGGAGATATAGCCTTTAGTATATAGTAGTTAGGTGCAATGCACAACAATGTAATATATATAAAAATGACATATGTTATATTGTTGAGATGTTACCTAACAACATATTTATACCAAATAGTACAGTTTTGAAGAAAATTGAAGAAAATAGTGTTTGAAGACATACTTTTTCGACTTAAGATGAGTGTCACGTGGTCTCATCAATCCTGCAAGGGTTAAATTGCTTCAAATATAACAACAGGTACTAACTTCATTTTTTACATTTTTTGTTGTAATCTATAGATTTTCTTTCCCCTTTATCATGTGTGCAACACTTAGGTAGTATATTTGGTAGTTGTGTAGAAAAAATATACAGGGTGATGCAAAATTTCAACCCTTAATAGTACAAAATTATTGTTTTTTCATCAAGAAATAAAGAAAATGCACCATATACCGAGTGCGCTGTATGTAGTTCTGAATGTTACATGTTCTTACTCCTCGGTTGTCATTCGTCAGCCATATTGTTATGAGGCAATGAGACATATTATGGGAAATAATTTGTTATATTCTGAAAAAAAAACAGTAGAAAGTACCAAATATGATATATTCAAGGTAACTTCCCTTCTACGGTAGAGGACTCTGCTTGCACTCACATCATAAAGGGGGCAAAGCTCTTCAATTTGAGCTTTATTTCGTTAAAATATGTGCAGAAGTTTCGGAGATATAGCCTTTAGTATATAGTAGTTAGGTGCAATGCCCAACAATATAATATATATAAAAATGACATATGTTATATTGTTGAGATGTTACCTAACAACATATTTATACCAAATAAGACAGTTTTGAAGAAAATTGAAGAAAATAATGTTTGAAGACATACTTTTTCGACTTAAGATGAGTGTCGCGTGGTCTCATCAATCCTGCAAGGGTTAAATTGCTTCAAGTATAACAACAGGTACTAACTTCATTTTTTACATTTTTTGTTGTAATCTATAGATTTTCTTTCCCCTTTATCATGTGTGCAACACTTAGGTAGTATATTTGGTAGTTGTGTAGAAAAAATATACAGGGTGATGCAAAACTTCAACCCTTAATAGTATAAAATTATTGTTTTTTCATCAAGAAATAAAGAAAATGCACCATATACCGAGTGCGCTGTATGTAGTTCTGAATGGTACATGTTCTTACCCCTCGGTTCTCATTCGTCAGCCATATTGTTATGAGGCAATGAGACATATTATGGTATAAAATATGTTATATTCTGCAAAAAACAGTTAGAAAGTACCAAATATGATATATACAAGGTAACTTCCCTTCTAAGGTAGAGGACTCTGCTTGCACTCACATCATAAAAGGGGCAATGCTCTT
Source organism: Thermobia domestica (assembly GCF_964235325.1). Taxonomy (NCBI): domain Eukaryota; kingdom Metazoa; phylum Arthropoda; class Insecta; order Zygentoma; family Lepismatidae; genus Thermobia; species Thermobia domestica. Next base: position 5,711 of record NW_027657609.1, on the reverse strand, counting down.
CAATTTGAGCTTTATTTCGTTAAAATATGTGCAGAAGTTTCGGAGATATAGCCTTTAGTATATAGTAGTTAGGTGCAATGCCCAACAATATAATATATATAAAAATGACATGTTATATTGTTGAGATGTTACCTAACAACATATTTATACCAAATAAGACAGTTTTGAAGAAAATTGAAGAAAATAATGTTTGAAGACATACTTTTTCGACTTAAGATGAGTGTCACGTGGTCTCATCAATCCTGCAAGGGTTAAATTGCTTCAAATATAACAACAGGTACTAACTTCATTTTTTACATTTTTTGTTGTAATCTATAGATTTTCTTTCCCCTTTATCATGTGTGCAACACTTAGGTAGTATATTTGGTAGTTGTGTAGAAAAAATATACAGGGTGATGCAAAATTTCAACCCTTAATAGTACAAAATTATTGTTTTTTCATCAAGAAATAAAGAAAATGCACCATATACCGAGTGCGCTGTATGTAGTTCTGAATGGTACATGTTCTTACTCCTCGGTTCATTCGTCAGCCATATTGTTATGAGGCATTGAGACATATTATGTGATAAAATCTGTTATATCCTGAAAAAAACAGTTAGAAAGTACCAAATATGATATATACAAGGTAACTTCCCTTCTACGGTAGAGGACTCTGCTTGCACTCACATCATAAAGGGGGCAATGCTTTTCAATTTGAGCTTTATTTCGTTAAAATATGCGCAGAAGTTTCGGAGATATAGCCTTTAGTATATAGTAGTTAGGTGCAATGCACAACAATATAATATATATAAAAATGACATATGGTATATTGTTGAGATGTTACCTAACAACATATTTATACCAAATAGTACAGTTTTGAAGAAAATTGAAGAAAATAGTTTTTGAAGACATACTTTTTCGACTTAATATGAGTGTCACGTGGTCTCATCAATCCTGCAATGGTTAAATTGCTTCAAGTATAACAACAGGTACTAACTTCATTTTTTACATTTTTTGTTGTAATCTATAGATTTTCTTTCCCCTTTATCATGTGTGCAACACTTAGGTAGTATATTTGGTAGTTGTGTAGAAAAAATATACAGGGTGATGCAAAATTTCAACCCTTAATAGTATAAAATTATTGTTTTTTCATCAAGAAATAAAGAAAATGCACCATATACCGAGTGCGCTGTATGTAGTTCTGAATGGTACATGTTCTTACTCCTCGGTTGTCATTCGTCAGCCATATTGTTATGAGGCAATGAGACATATTATGGGAAATAATTTGTTATAGTCTGCCAAAAACAGCTAGAAAGTACCAAATATGATATATTCAATGTAAATTCCCGTCTACGGTAGAGAACTCTGCTTGCACTCACATCATAAAGGGGGCAATGCCTTTCAATTTGAGCTTTATTTCGTTAAAATATGTGCAGAAGTTTCGGAGATATAGCCTTTAGTATATAGTAGTTAGGTGCAATGCACAACAATGTAATATATATAAAAATGACATATGTTATATTGTTGAGATGTTACCTAACAACATATCTATACCAAATAGTACAGTTTTGAAGAAAATTGAAGAAAATAGTGTTTGAAGACATACTTTTTCGACTTAAGATGAGTGTCACGTGGTCTCATCAATCCTGCAAGGGTTAAATTGCTTCAAGTATAACAACAGGTACTAACTTCACTTTTTACATTTTTTGTTGTAATCTATAGATTTTCTTTCCCCTTTATCATGAGTGCAACACTTAGGTAGTATATTTGGTAGTTGTGTAGAAAAAATATACAGGTTGATGCAAAATTTCAACCCTTAATAGTATAAAATTATTGTTTTTTCATCAAGAAATAAAGAAAATGCACCATATACCGAGTGCGCTGTATGTAGTTCTGAATGGTACATGTTCTTACTCCTCGGTTCATTCGTCAGCCATATTGTTATGAGGCATTGAGACATATTATGTGATAAAATCTGTTATATCCTGAAAAAAACAGTTAGAAAGTACCAAATATGATATATACAAGGTAACTTCCCTTCTACGGTAGAGGACTCTGCTTGCACTCACATCATAATGCTCTTCAATTTGAGCTTTATTTCGTTAAAATATGTGCAGAAGTTTCGGAGATATAGCCTTTAGTATATAGTAGTTAGGTGCAATGCCCAACAATTATATATATATAAAAATGACATATGTTATATTGTTGAGATGTTACCTAACAACATATTTATACCAAATAAGACAGTTTTGAAGAAAATTGAAGAAAATAGTGTTTGAAGGCATACTTTTTCGACTTAAGATGAGTGTCACGTGGTCTCATCAATCCTGCAAGGGTTAAATTGCTTCAAGTATAACAACAGGTACTAACTTCATTTTTTACATTTTTTGTTGTAATCTATAGATTTTCTTTCCCCTTTATCATGTGTGCAACACTTAGGTAGTATATTTGGTAGTTGTGTAGAAAAAATATACAGGGTGATGCAAAACTTCAACCCTTAATAGTATAAAATTATTGTTTTTTCATCAAGAAATAAAGAAAATGCACCATATACCGAGTGCGCTGTATGTAGTTCTGAATGGTACATGTTCTTACCCCTCGGTTCTCATTCGTCAGCCATATTGTTATGAGGCAATGAGACATATTATGGTATAAAATATGTTATATTCTGCAAAAAACAGTTAGAAAGTACCAAATATGATATATACAAGGTAACTTCCCTTCTAAGGTAGAGGACTCTGCTTGCACTCACATCATAAAAGGGGCAATGCTCTTCAATTTGAGCTTTATTTCGTTAAAATATGTGCAGAAGTTTCGGAGATATAGCCTTTAGTATATAGTAGTTAGGTGCAATGCCCAACAATATAATATATATAAAAATGACATGTTATATTGTTGAGATGTTACCTAACAACATATTTATACCAAATAAGACAGTTTTGAAGAAAATTGAAGAAAATAATGTTTGAAGACATACTTTTTCGACTTAAGATGAGTGTCACGTGGTCTCATCAATCCTGCAAGGGTTAAATTGCTTCAAATATAACAACAGGTACTAACTTCATTTTTTACATTTTTTGTTGTAATCTATAGATTTTCTTTCCCCTTTATCATGTGTGCAACACTTAGGTAGTATATTTGGTAGTTGTGTAGAAAAAATATACAGGGTGATGCAAAATTTCAACCCTTAATAGTACAAAATTATTGTTTTTTCATCAAGAAATAAAGAAAATGCACCATATACCGAGTGCGCTGTATGTAGTTCTGAATGGTACATGTTCTTACTCCTCGGTTCATTCGTCAGCCATATTGTTATGAGGCATTGAGACATATTATGTGATAAAATCTGTTATATCCTGAAAAAAACAGTTAGAAAGTACCAAATATGATATATACAAGGTAACTTCCCTTCTACGGTAGAGGACTCTGCTTGCACTCACATCATAAAGGGGGCAATGCTTTTCAATTTGAGCTTTATTTCGTTAAAATATGCGCAGAAGTTTCGGAGATATAGCCTTTAGTATATAGTAGTTAGGTGCAATGCACAACAATATAATATATATAAAAATGACATATGGTATATTGTTGAGATGTTACCTAACAACATATTTATACCAAATAGTACAGTTTTGAAGAAAATTGAAGAAAATAGTTTTTGAAGACATACTTTTTCGACTTAATATGAGTGTCACGTGGTCTCATCAATCCTGCAATGGTTAAATTGCTTCAAGTATAACAACAGGTACTAACTTCATTTTTTACATTTTTTGTTGTAATCTATAGATTTTCTTTCCCCTTTATCATGTGTGCAACACTTAGGTAGTATATTTGGTAGTTGTGTAGAAAAAATATACAGGGTGATGCAAAATTTCAACCCTTAATAGTATAAAATTATTGTTTTTTCATCAAGAAATAAAGAAAATGCACCATATACCGAGTGCGCTGTATGTAGTTCTGAATGGTACATGTTCTTACTCCTCGGTTGTCATTCGTCAGCCATATTGTTATGAGGCAATGAGACATATTATGGGAAATAATTTGTTATAGTCTGCCAAAAACAGCTAGAAAGTACCAAATATGATATATTCAATGTAAATTCCCGTCTACGGTAGAGAACTCTGCTTGCACTCACATCATAAAGGGGGCAATGCCTTTCAATTTGAGCTTTATTTCGTTAAAATATGTGCAGAAGTTTCGGAGATATAGCCTTTAGTATATAGTAGTTAGGTGCAATGCACAACAATGTAATATATATAAAAATGACATATGTTATATTGTTGAGATGTTACCTAACAACATATCTATACCAAATAGTACAGTTTTGAAGAAAATTGAAGAAAATAGTGTTTGAAGACATACTTTTTCGACTTAAGATGAGTGTCACGTGGTCTCATCAATCCTGCAAGGGTTAAATTGCTTCAAGTATAACAACAGGTACTAACTTCACTTTTTACATTTTTTGTTGTAATCTATAGATTTTCTTTCCCCTTTATCATGAGTGCAACACTTAGGTAGTATATTTGGTAGTTGTGTAGAAAAAATATACAGGTTGATGCAAAATTTCAACCCTTAATAGTATAAAATTATTGTTTTTTCATCAAGAAATAAAGAAAATGCACCATATACCGAGTGCGCTGTATGTAGTTCTGAATGGTACATGTTCTTACTCCTCGGTTCATTCGTCAGCCATATTGTTATGAGGCATTGAGACATATTATGTGATAAAATCTGTTATATCCTGAAAAAAACAGTTAGAAAGTACCAAATATGATATATACAAGGTAACTTCCCTTCTACGGTAGAGGACTCTGCTTGCACTCACATCATAATGCTCTTCAATTTGAGCTTTATTTCGTTAAAATATGTGCAGAAGTTTCGGAGATATAGCCTTTAGTATATAGTAGTTAGGTGCAATGCCCAACAATATAATATATATAAAAATGACATATGTTATATTGTTGAGATGTTACCTAACAACATATTTATACCAAATAAGACAGTTTTGAAGAAAATTGAAGAAAATAATGTTTGAAGACATACTTTTTCGACTTAAGATGAGTGTCACGTGGTCTCATCAATCCTGGAAGGGTTAAATTGCTTCAAATATAACAACAGGTACTAACTTCATTTTTTACATTTTTTGTTGTAATCTATAGATTTTCTTTCCCCTTTATCATGTGTGCAACACTTAGGTAGTATATTTGGTAGTTGTGTAGAAAAAATATACAGGGTGATGCAAAATTTCAACCCTTAATAGTACAAAATTATTGTTTTTTCATCAAGAAATAAAGAAAATGCACCATATACCGAGTGCGCTGTATGTAGTTCTGAATGTTACATGTTCTTACTCCTCGGTTGTCATTCGTCAGCCATATTGTTATGAGGCAATGAGACATATTATGGGAAATAATTTGTTATATTCTGAAAAAAAAACAGTAGAAAGTACCAAATATGATATATTCAAGGTAACTTCCCTTCTACGGTACAGGACTCTGCTTGCACTCACATCATAAAGGGGGCAAAGCTCTTCAATTTGAGCTTTATTTCGTTAAAATATGTGCAGAAGTTTCGGAGATATAGCCTTTAGTATATAGTAGTTAGGTGCAATGCCCAACAATATAATATATATAAAAATGACATATGTTATATTGTTGAGATGTTACCTAACAACATATTTATACCAAATAAGACAGTTTTGAAGAAAATTGAAGAAAATAATGTTTGAAGACATAC
>NW_027657608.1:0-23782 GCF_964235325.1 Thermobia domestica | reverse complement strand
ATGTCCTCAGGATGTATACATTACATATCATGGTTGAAACAGGACCCCTAATGTCTGATTAAAAAGAGGCAACTTTGGAACACGCGATATTTTTCCACAATCTCCCTTCAGCACACACAAAAGACTCATATTAATACACTATATATGAACACACTTACACGCAATGTCCAACGTTTTTTGTTCTAATTTAACAACAAAAGAATAAACAAAAAGTAGGCAAATTATTACAAAATGGCAGGTTTAAGTTTGACTTGCTCACGTGTCGTTGTTTTTACGACAAAAAAAAAAAAAAAAAAAAAAAACTCTCTGCAAGTGAAGAATCAAAATTAAACTTGTTGCTGCTAAAGTGAGGTAAACAGGGTAAATAACATCACGCTATAATGATAATAATTATTAACTCAATTGTCGATTAGACAATAATATAATTATTATCTCACTTGGTCCTTCTTTTCCTTTGTCGAAAACTATATAAATTAAGAGCACCTGCCTCCGCTCACTCGGAACCGAAACTGCATTGGATGAGAAGAGCTCAAAACGAAACATCTATCTAAACAGAGGTTATGTTCCAAGTTACACCACCATCACCACTTGGAATAACGTTGTTCGTTTGATGATTGAAGTTATGTGCTCCGATGGTCTTTTGTTTTTCCTCTTCAGTGTTTTGGGGGCTTTCATTTTTTTTTAAAATATAAAACAAAATAACAAGATGGTTGTGTGTGTGTGTAGGTTTCTTTGAAGGATATATGAATAAAGAGAAATATAGAGTAGACCCTTACCACAACGTAACTAGTTGAGATCGTGGAAAAAACATGATTAAAAAAATAAAATAAAAAAGAGAAAGAAAAGGAGTTTGCTTCTCAAGATCTTGTCGATTTGGTATCTAATTAAAGATCCTTTCACTCGAAGGGATAGACGAGTGAACAGATAGTTTTGAGGTGCGGTTGTTATATGTATATATGTATATATAAAACAAAAAACAAAAACCGAAAAAACCTGAGCGAGCTGAGCCGGTGTGCTTTCTTCAGGTAAAAAAAAAAAAAAAAAAAAAAAAAAAAAAAAAAAGAGAGAGAGAGAGATTTGAATTTTCAAACAAGTTAAATTGGGTAGGAAAGACTGGTTTTAAACCCATGTGATCATTCCTTTGAGAGGTTGCCTGAGTAATTTTTGTAGTAGTAGTGTTTTAAGTGTGTGTGTTTGTGTGAGCTGGAAATGTCGGGAGAATGAGGCGAATACGATGCTGTTTTTGAGACTGTCAGAATCAAGCTAACATCATTGCTGAGAAAACTCTTCACATAGTATTCTGAGACACACACATAGTATTCTGTGTGTGTGTGTAAATTCAAACTATCTCAAACCACCATGAAAATCAACCTGTTGTGTTCCTTATAGGATACTCATTAACATTCCCTAAAAGAAAAATCTTTTTAAGTTTGGCTTGCGGTTTTTCGTTTATGGAAAACAGCCCTGGGCATCATCCACTTCTTCATTTCCTTACAAACAGATTCTTCAAAGCTCTTTTAATCTCTTTTTTTTCACCTTATTTTCTTTTCCACCAGAAAGAAAATAAAAAAAACAATATTGATAACTCTAATCAGATGCATACTTTCTTTAGTTTGTATATATGTATTATGACTCTGATCCACATATATAAACACACTTTGAAGCCGGTTTTGCATTACATTTTGGTCATCTCGCAAAATGATTTTTATTGGATCTGGTGTCCCCCCATCAGATCTTCAAGAAAGCAAGCAAAAATCAAACAAGAATAATCTACATGTTGTATCTATCTATTTATCTACATTTATCGCCTAAAGAAACACTTCGGAAAAATGAAAAATATGTATTCATCACCATGGAATTCAATTAGAGACGAGTTTCGTATTGAGAACTGGAACTGGAACTGGAAATGTGTTTATATTCATCTTTTACGGAATTCAATTAGTGTCTTTTACAATGGTTACTTCACATTCATAATTCATAGCTTTTACTATTTCTATTTTTCCTTCCATTTTTTAAACCAATATAAATGTTCAGTTTTTTGTTTCTTTTCTTGAAAAGTTGTATTTAGAGCATACAAACTTCTGTTTATTAGTTTAGACGAGTAAAAAAAGTGATTAGATAAATTGCGACGATTATTATTATTGCTCATAATAATAGCATTCAATTTTCTTGTACATTTCTCTTATGTAAATTTATTTTTTTATTTACTGGTATATACAAAATCTTGAGAAAGCTAAACAAATTGATTATACTGGGTGAGTTTCTCAAGTTGAGATTGCAAAATATTTGGAGAAACGTTTTTCTATAAATTAAAAAAAGGTATTTTTTATATTTACTTAAGGTGCAATTTCATTACCATCTGAAGATGAGAGGGCCAAAGAAGGTAACGCCTTTTCTTGGGCCATGAATGTTTATTTGTAGTTTCATTTGCAGATGGGTAACAGGATTGATTTATTGATTGATGTGTTTGAATCGGTAGAATATAAAATTACAAAATACAAAATTACAGAACAATCAAGAAAAATGCATCTTATAATGACGAATAAAGTATTGAAGTGTTGAAAAGGTTTCTTGACTTCACGATAATACTTCAGAGAAGAAATTCATGAGGGTTGTAAATTTGCTGAGCAGATCTGGGGCGGATTTCAGCTTTGGCATGTAGGTACGCAGCGTGTACTATGTTGGTCAGGTTTAAATCCTTCAGGAGTTAAAGAAGTTCTTTAATAGTTTGGATAATGTCTTCAAAGGTTGTGTTATCATCAGGAGACGTCTTCGGTATTAAAGCTGCGATAGTGTACGATATTGTAGGCTCAGGTCTTGAAGAGGTGCTGAATGTGAGATTGTGTTTGCTGGTGTTGTTTTCCTTTTTTCTTGTAAAGCAGCAGACGACAAAATAAAATGTTCAAATTAAAGTTATTCTTTTGGAGGGGAAAATTCGTTTGAAATAAAAATTAGACCCCCTCGCTACTCTGGGAACAGGGCGGGAGGCAACTATTTAAACTTAAATAGAGACCACCGTTTTTATCACACATTCGGATTCTACATAGGACAAAATAAGTAAATTTTATTCTAAACATGTTTTTCTGTTTGTGGTAGATACAGCGCCATCTATCATAAATCGAAAAAAGTTTCAAATAAAATTTACTTATTTTTTCCCAGTGGAATCCAAATATGCAATAAAACTTGGGGTTCTCCATTTAACTTTTCAAAGTTACTCTCTACCCCACCTCCAGAGGGACGAGGATGAAAAACATTTTTACAGGTGAATTTCAATTTTCAAAATAATAACCTTTTGTTTCAAATTTATTTTTCATCCGATAGTTATTTCTCCAGATATTGCGCAGTCTCAAGTTTTAAAAAACACCCTTTATATATATAAGTATTATATCAAGAAATTATTGTTATCGTATTATATAGCAAGAAACGTGAAAATTTGACAGAAAACTCCTTTTGTCATAAGGGATAAGAAAGGATTATATATATTGTTTATATTTTGAACCATTTTATTTGGCACATTACTTCATCATATAATGAAATCCATCTTTTTTTTTATGATCACAGATAAGAAAAGAACAGGATGATTGGACACGTTATGAGACATGGTGGAATCACGTTGATAGCTAGAGAGAGAATGACAGAAGGGAAAACATCTAGAGGAAAATTTCGATTGAAGTATATATGGACCAAATATCATAATTTAAAATATAGGGTGAAAGAAGTACATGGAAATGAAAAGCCTACTTAGGATAGGAAAGAGTGGAAACGGTGTTTTATTCAAAGATGTTATAGGAACCCCCCCATCCAAAGATCTACAATCCTCTTTCCAATCTTTGAAGCGTGGACGATAAATCTGATCTTCCTCCCACCTGAAATCCAGGGGACTGGATAAAGTACTAACAAGTGAGTATAAAGTTGAACCAATCCAAAGAATGAGATCCAAAAAGTACAAACTATTGTCAAAAGTGCAGAAAAATTACAATTTAAAAACTAGGAAAAATTTTACTAAAGAGACGAAATTCGTACTTATCAGAAAACCATATAAACACTAATATTGCGTAGTTAGAAACATTAATAAAAATTTTAACAGGTTAAAATTTAGAAGAATAAGCCGATGGAAATATAATTAATTTAATTACAAGTTAACGTCATAAAAAGGTAACCATTAGAAAACTAATACTAACTTTAATATTAATGACAATATTCACTACTACACAATGAAAATTGTCTTGAGTTGTGAACGTTAATGTAACACTTAATGGATAAATTTAAGGGCATGGGAAAATTACTCTACAATTATGAAAAGTTGGTTTTGAAACAAAACATAATTAATAAAGAGTAAAATTACAACGTAACAAAATTCAGGAATATTCATGTTATAAGATTTCTGACTAAAACTTAGCAATTATTTTTTTTTAAATCTTCCTTGATTTTTTAAAAAAAGATTACCAATTTAAAATTAACTTGTGAAAAATTAAGCAATTAAATGAAAAATTAACAAAAACTTTTAAGTGATTAATTTAACCGTATTTTTTTTTAAATGGATTGATTACAAGTCTGTTAATTTGTATCCAGTAGCATACAGTGTTGTATCAGAAGTCGAAAACTAATATGTACTATTTGTTTCCTGAATTTGTCCCAGGTATGTGATAGAAATCCATCCTCAATTTTTTTACTGCTGTTTTTATATTCCAAGTAAGAAATTTGTTTACAGAAATAAAATTATTGTTCACCTAAAACATTTTTACTTCCATCTTAAAATATCCAAACAGCAAATTTATTCATAGAAACAAAATTATTATATGCCTAAAATGATATTTATACAAGTTAGGAAATCACTTGTACGAAATGGATTTTTGTCGGAAATGAAATGAAATCTTTTAGTACTGTCCAACAATTATGCTCTTTAGAGTAAGAAAGTCGGATTATTAAGGCAAATGGATGAAGATGAAATAATTGGTGGAATGAGAATGGAAAAGAAAACGTAAATACCCCGAGAAAACCACAGACACGATGTTGTCCACCACAAACTTACTTGGCCGGGGATCAAACAAGGGTCCCCCCACACTAGATATAAGCACTTTGTCACTGAGCCATCGTGCTCCGTAGGTTTTGTTCTGATTCCGTTGTTAATCATAAACTTGAATATCGGACGTAAAACATTATTTAGATCTGATGCTCTTTCTTCAATAAAACAAAAGGGCTTTGACCAACATAATGCTGAAGTCACCAATCTGAAGATCAGGCCTATGTTCTGTGTCGAAAATATGAAAAAAAAAATCATATATATGTATTATACATGATAAAATTTACACTGTCCTGTAAGGCATTAAAAACTGTTGTAAAAATGTATTGTACGAGTAATATTTCGTCACTCTAATTGGGCATCTGCCTGTTATGTTCGGAAATGTTCCAAATAAATAAATATGGTTGGACCAATTTCAAACTATGTATATTTCAGGAAAACTTTATCTTTTTTGACTTTTGGGCCGCGGTGGCTCAGTGGTAGAGCGTTCACCTCTGGTGCTTGTGATCCTGGATTCTATCCCAGCTCCCTTCAACTGAACTTTGTGGTGGACAAACACCGTGTGCGTGGGTTTTCTCGGGGTTCTCCCGTTTCCTCCCACTTTCTTCAATCCACCACTTTCATTCATTACTCATCATCACCGTCTCCTTTAGCCTAACCGGCATAACCGTGGGACGTAAAACTCAAAGATTTCATTTTCATTTTTAGTTGACTTTTACTGTAAATAAATACTCTAACACTTTTACTTTAATTAAGTAATACTCTTATTTTATTGCTTATACTTTACTTTACTCCTAATACTTTTACTTGAGTTATTACTTTTACTTAAATTCTAATCGTATTTATTTTAGACGGTACTCTTACTTTCATCCTAATAATATTACTTTAATTACAGTCAAGTACTGTACTTTTTACTTACTTTACAATTCTTACTTCAGTTAAGTATAATAACTCTTACATTAGTTAATGCTCTTACTTTACCCTTAATATATATATATTAGTTTGTTAGTATTCTTTCAGTTCTAATACTCTTACATTATTCCTAATACAGTTCAGTTGTCCTAATTGAGTTAATACTGTTACTTTAATTCTATAATCATTACAGTAAATCTGATATCGATAAAAAAAAATAAATTATTAAATTATCTCTAAAACGTTTGTAGCTTTATTTAAACAATTGAAACAAAATTACGATTTAAGAATTTAGTTTAACTAAAATATTTTTTTAAAAAAATTTAATTTGAAAAGGGAAGAAAAATTGAGTACAAAAATAAATTAAGAATTAATGTATTAACAACTTGACACTTTTTTAAAAAAAAAATATGTGTAATAAAATTTAGAGCCGCTATAAAATAGTCAGTGCGGCGATTACCTTAAAACTGGAATGGATTTTTCTTTTTTTCTTTCTTTCTTTCTTTTTCTTTTTTTTTTTTTTTTTTTTTTTTTTTTTTTTTGTTCGAATGTAGCTCTCAGGTTGACTCTATGAAGAAACTGTGGAGTTTTTCAAAAAGAAAGTATATCTGAAGAGAAAGTGTATCTGAGAAATATATCGCAGTCAAATATCAATGACTTAATCTAGTTTTTTTTTTTTTTTTTTTTTTTAATAGTTCAATTTTAAGAGTGCTGCAGGAGCTTACCCAGAAATATTTACTGGAAGGGAAATGTAAAAATGAAATGAAGTCTTTAAGTTTAACGTCCCACGGTTATGCCGGTTAGGCTAAAGGTGACGGTGATGATGAGAAATGAATGAAATGGTGGAATGAAGAAAGTGGGAAGAAACGGGAGAACCCCGAGAAAGGCCAGAGCACTGTCTTCGTCCACCAATATTTGGAAGGGAGTCCAATACGTCTATATAATATTGAACCTCACTTATTCTGCACTCGAGTAAACGATAGGTAATTATCATTTACTGCCACCTATATATATATATTTTTAAATGATACAACTAGAGTATTTTTATGATGAAACGTAAAATCAAATCTTTATTCTTTATCAAGCATTTCTCTGTTAAACAAGTATGGTTGTGTAAAGAAAGTCTACAAATGCTAATTGAATTACGAAATTTGGGGAGAGGGAGACTGGACCCAGTGGGTACGCCCTTGGAGTGCTGTATGTAGTTAAAATATATTTTCTCTCCTCTTTGCTAATAGAATCGTAGGTAAGAACAGCAATAAAATTGTGTTGATTTATTCAAACCTAGTTTCTTTTTTTAAAAAAATACATTAACCTTAATGCAAAGTTGGCTTCATTGTCGTTTCCTATTAGCGATACATTTTATTACAGCAGGGACTGGCAAGTGAAACCGAAGAACATGATGTAAACAAATGTAAATAGATTCCTTGCGTATGTATGTGTGTGTGTGTGTGTGGCTAAGTGTACAAGAAGATAGTTTGTCTTAATCAACAAAGGTGACGTTGAGGCGGAGCTAAGTAAGGTAAGTAAGACAAGTGGCATGCGCAGTAACGTCAATCACCCAGCGTGACCGGCAACGAGGTAGAAGTAATTGCATGTAGTATGGATGTGGGCTGACAGAAACAAATAAGAGGAGGTGGAGACATGTGTGGCACGTATGAAATAAATGCAAACAGGCAGGCATACATTTAAATATATAAATGGAAAAAAAAGGAAAGAGTCTATCAAGTATCCTTGCCTTCTCTCTCCCACCTCTACAGTGTTTACATTTATTACAACTTGGTTCTGCTGGTATGTGCAGATAATGATATACGTACGTAGCCAACACATAACAATACTTTCAAAGAGATATATATTGCCCAATATTACTGTTTATATATTCAATTGTTGCCCTTTATTTTATTTTCTACTAAAAAAGGGGGGGAAAAAAAGAAAAATCAATCATGAAGTCAATATATATTGTACGCTACCTACAAAACTAAAAAATGAAATCTTTGAGTTGTACGTCCCACGGTTATGCCGGTTAGGCTAAAGGAGACGGTGATTATGAGAAATGAATGAAATGGTGGAATGAAGAAAGTGGGAGGAAACGGGAGAACCCCGAGAAAACCCACGCACACGGTGTTTGTCCACCACAAAGTTCACTTGGCGGGGGCTGGTATCGAACCCGTGACCCCAAGCACCAGAGGTGAACGTTCTACCACTGAGCCACCGCGGCCCCGACCTACCTACAAAACTAATCCAATCTTGCCCTCTCTGCTGGACTAGTAGCCAACGCATGTGTCTTTGGTGCATGTGGTCTTATTTTCGATTCCGGGAGAGAGAGCATTGAAATTTGAACTCATTCTGACGTCTCATGCTAGCTTCGTTACTGCAAAGAGGTCCGAAACTCAACAAACAAATCATCCAATATTGACCACGCTTAGCATGAAAGGTAGACCTTGACTAGCTTAGTACCTATATGAGATATTTTCCTTTCAAACCTCTGAAAACGGAAAATGAAATCTGTTCAGTTCAACGTCCCACGATTATGCCCCTTTAGGCTAAGGGAGATGAATGATTAAGGCAAGTGAATGGTGATGAAAGAATTGGTGGGATGAGAATATGGGGGGAAGAGGGATTACCCCAAGAAAACCCGCGGGCACAATGTTGTCCACCACAAACTTCCTTGGCAAGGGGATCGAACCAGGGACCCCATGCGTCAGAAGTAAACGCTCTGTACCACTGAGCCACCATATTCCCTTATCTTTCAAACCTCTGTTTCCAAGGTTTGTATCAGCCACCAAAATTTGGGTTTGGACCACTAAACCAGCGGGGATAGTAGATTACTGTAGAGCAAGTGCTCAATCTTTTTTCATTGACATGCCACCATATGTCATAAGTACCATCCAGCAGCAGTACGCATACCACCAGTAGTACGCTTTGAAAATTAGTACTGCAAAGTATTCACAAGATGTTCGAAATTATGGTTTCAGGGTTCTCATTATTCCTCAAATTCCAATTTATTAGTGTTTCTTAAACCCCTTAGAATATCGCCCGAAATGACATTTTCCAGCGTCGAGACAACTAAATCTATTTCGAGTACTTAAAAATATTAGATTCGCCCCATTGCATGTGAAAGCGTCAGACTTACGAGTTGATTTTTCCGTTAGAAATCTTCTCTGAAGTTAAGAATCACTTCAACACTTTTTTTTCATAAGCTCTATCCACCCCCCACCCCCCCTGCTTCCTAATAAAATTCACTTCATTTGACGAAAATTGAAGCCTATAGATTTGCATTTCATGAAAGAACAAAACCTGGGGTATCAAATTGTGAGTCATTAAGCTATATAAGAAGGCTAAAATTAATACGTGTCCTTCTGTACTTGTGATCCTGGGTTCGATATTTTGTTGGAATAGATACTTAGGATAAGAAATGGGATCCTAACAAGGGCGCCGAACCTGGGAGATGGAGGGACCAGTCCCCCAATGTTCATGTAGACCCCATGTAATTTTTATTGTCATGTGTATTTTTTTATGAATATACAGTATTTGGCATAATTTGAATTCAATTTGTCTTAAAATCCTTATATAGCTATGCCTTCTTATACCCTTGTCTGCAACCAAACACATCTCTAAATGGCCCCTTCCCAAAGTTTCAGAGAAATGCCTCCCCCATGGGTCCTAATTACTACTCAAATAGACAGTGGAGGGGGCGGTGGCTCAGTCTTAGAATGTTCACCTCCGGTGCTTGGGGTCCTGTGTTCGATCCCAGCTCGCGCCGTGTGGACTTTCTGGTGGACAAACACCGTGCTCGTGGGTTTTCTCGAATTTCTTCCGTTTCCTCCCACTTTCATAATTCCACCATTTCACTCATCTCTCATCATCACCGTCTTCTTTAGCCTAACCGGCCTAACCGTTGGATCTTTGAGTTGTGCGTCCCACGGTTATGCCGGTTAGGCTAAAGGAGACGGTGATGATGAGTAATGAATGAAATGGAATGAAGAAAGTGGGAGGAAATGGGAGAACACCGAGAAAACCCACGCACACGGTGTTTGTCCACCACAAAGTTCACTTTTCGGGGGCTGGGATCGAACCCGGGACCTCAAATACCAAAGGTGAATGCTCTACCACTGAGCCACGGTCCGATGAATTACGATATTGCCTTCATCACTTCGATAGCAGGGTCAAAATTTGCCGTCTCCCAGTGAAATGGCTGTTCGACACTTGCAAAATAGGATTATGATAGGAATGTGGTTGCTCCATTATGATTTGGGGAACATTCACATAAGCATCCATAGGTCCAGTAGTGGGAGTGGAGGCCACGATGACGGCTTGTATTTTATGGCAGTTCATTGCTGATTATGTACACCCATTTATGTTGATCATGTTTCCAGCTGGTAATGATACTTTTCAGCAATACAACGCTCCCCGTTACAAAGCCAACGTTGTTCTGCAGCGGTCCGAAAAGGCCAATGGTGAATTTCGGTTGCTGCAATGACCCCCAAACTCACCCGACTTTAACCCAATTGAACACTTTTGGGATGTCATTGAAACTCAGATCCGAGATCATCGTGAAATTTACAGGAATTAAGTACCTAATTGACGTGCGCAGATGTGGTGCTCTGTGTCTCCAGACACCAACTAAGGCATCATTGCTTCAATACCAAACCGCATTACTGCTGTCCTGCAAATCAAGATTTTACATACCCGAAATTAGGTAGTCATAATGTTTTTGTTGCTCAGTGTATTTATATAAAATCGGAAATTTGGCATTGGTAACCTATATGCTGACCACGAGTCACCGTATGAAATGTGGGCCATATGGCTGAGTAGAGTCCTTCATGATCTCTTGCGATACGAAGTATTTTATTTCAGTATAGTACAGAAGTGAGACGAGGGGAAGGAAGAGATACAAAGGATAAAGGACTCACATTGTTTTCAATTTTCTTTAGTTACACGGTATT
Source organism: Thermobia domestica (assembly GCF_964235325.1). Lineage (NCBI taxonomy): Eukaryota > Metazoa > Arthropoda > Insecta > Zygentoma > Lepismatidae > Thermobia > Thermobia domestica. The sequence continues at coordinate 12,901 of NW_027657608.1, read as the reverse complement.
GAAATACAGAGGATATTAGGTAACAATTGGAAACAAGGTAAACTCTGGCGCTATAGGTACCCGATGAAGACTTATGGCCGGTCAGAAGGCCCTCGTTCAATTGGGTGATGAGTGGTCAGTGCAACGCCATTATTCATAGCTTTCTGGATTGGAATGTCCTACCTGTAGCTCTTGAATTCAGGTAGCTCTTGAATTGCCTCATGAAGCTGCGTCAACATCGGAAAATTTTAGTGTTCCCCTCGGGAAAAGAATCAGCGACCACGCACACCGAAGCCAAGTCTGTTGACAATTCGGTTAAGTATGAACTCACAATCAGTAACATTTTTTTTTTAAATTTGAAAATCCACTTTCTTTTCAAATGCTCTCTATTCGAAGCCACAAATGGTAAATTCTAATATATATGCGCTAAAAGGAATTCAGAAAGGTGAAGATTACAGTACATAATTAAAAGCTTCTGGGAATTACTGTATATATAAAAATGAAACACAAATGAAACATCCGGAATCACTAATGAAACACACACCTACTTCTTGTAAACAGAGTTAATTTTCGATAGCAGTATACTAAGAAGGCCTTGAGCTGGATCAGCCCCACTGCCTACGCCACTGCCAAGTATCTATAAGAACTGAGGAATAATACCTTCTTTACCGAGACCATTTATTTGTCCACGCCAATTAACATTCTTAAGGTATAAGGTACTCTGACTACTTGGCAGTGCAAAGAAACCGGGTCATTGGCTCACGTAACGAAAATTGACTACTAATTGTATACTGAATTATTTAATATAAAGTCTGCATTATCCTAACAATGAAAATAATAATTGGGTATTGAACCTTGTATTGCAACTGATAACACCCTTCAACTATTGCTTAATTAAACTGCTTCCAAACTCATTATCTCTTTGTCTTGCTTTGAATAACATTAAAATGGATCCCCAAAAAACAATAATTATAGCTTCTGTATAAGTTCTGCTCCCACACCACAAAAATTGACAGCTTTATTGTTGCTTCCTTTACATTGTTAACATATGTTGTTTATTTTGTTATATATGGTCTTGAGTACATCATAACGTTGTCTGATGCTTAAACGATAAACAAAATTACGGTGTTTTGACTCCTGTCTGGTAGGATTAAGAATACTTTTTCTCTTATGTAATGACTTTTAAAAACTGAGGGAAAGATGTATGTAGCTTGTATAAATACCCAAGTGCATGAGGAATATTATACCAATAAACATACCTTCCTTCCTATGACATTATCTCATAGCGTGATAACGTGACATAACGGATGGATTTTTTTTTTTTGTGTTTCGAACGCTTGTTGTGGGCTGGGAGTATGGTTGGGTGGAATGTTGAACATTTTTTTGTGTGCTTGGTCGCTTGTATGGATAACAACGGAAAGGTTTATGGTTTCAAAACACGTCAGTTGAAAATCCCAGGATCTATTCTTTCTGAAACATGATGATAAATTAGACAAATACTGTTTAATAGAATGGGGAGGGGGGAATCACTCATGTGTCGTCCTCGGTTTTTGTTTTCTTCAAGTACCGATACAAGTAAACTGGACGATGTTACTCTAAGTGCTTGAAAGCTCAATGAAAGTTCAAGTACCGATACAAAATAAACTGGACAACGACTAAATAATTGATGATGCACTCTACGTGGTTGAAAGCTTAACGAAACCTGTTAAGTTGATCCCCTTTCTTGTCTAGCCACTTACTTTTACCTAGTCACCTTCACTTACTTTTACCATCTTAAATCTGTAAACTTCCTAATCTTACCAGCAAGTTGGCAAACTTTCTAATCTCACTGTTAATTTAAATAGTTACAATAAAAATATGAGCAACTTACGTCATTGTCCCAGTAAGAAAGCTAATTGGCTATCTTTCTTACCGGGAGACCTGCTTAAGTTGATCATATTTTCTTCACTTCGTCACAGGGCCGTAACCGAAGCACCCCACCGTTTGAGGGTGGCCCACTTTAGGACAAAATTTTCTTACTTCATATGCGATACGAACATGAAATTATAAATAAAGCACCAAACAGATTCACTACATTACGTAAACAAAACAGCAAACAAAAATGAGTCGTGGACCCATTTCAGTAAAAAATGTCTACAATTAGGGCCCTAGACACAATATTTATTCCTATGACTTTAAGATTTGTCAATATTGTCCCCTTAATTAATTTGTCATGTATGCAACGGGCACAGGGGCGTAACTAACAGCCCCGCAGACCTTGCCGTGCAGGAGGGCCCACAGGCTCCAGGGGGCCTACAAAGAGTAAGATAAAGATGGAAAGAAGGGGCCTATTTATGAATTCTGCAACTTTTTCTAGGGGTCCCAAATAGGCCTATTAATGCTTCCCCCCCAAAAAAAACTAAGTTACGGCGTTACTTTGTCATCAATGTAAGTTCGCCATTTTTCTAACCACTCACTAACTTTTCATATTTACCACTTTGCCATTAACTTAGTTGCTTTCGATGGTAGTCTACTGGTTCGCACCTACGCCCTTGGTGCACAGGTCTTGGGTTAATTTCTCGATAGGAGAGCATTGAACAGATTTCAGAGGTTTGGATTCCACTTTAAACTGCAGGTACCCGTCTTATATAGACTCGGTACGGGAAAGAGGAGCTACATTCAAATAAAGAAAGCAATTAACTAAGTTGGCCATCCTTCTCACTTTGTTCTAGCTTAATTTTACTACCTTCCCTTACCAGATCACCAACTTAAGTTGATCATTTTTTTTTTTTTTAATCTGGCAACTAATGTAACTTAGGTGTCTTTATTATAACTTAGTCACTATAATAAGTTTACCATTTCTCTAACTTCATTAATATAAGTTGTCTTACTTTCTAACTTTGTCCCAAAGTTGTCTACCTTTCTTACCAAACCACCAACTTAAGTTATTAATCTTTCTAATCCTACCATTAACTCATCTTTGTAACTTTTCTACCAATATCCACCTTTTCGTCTTAAGTTGGTTGTCTCTTTAACTTATGTTGGCCCTCTTTCTAACTTAGACCTTACTTAAGTGGACTATTTTTCTTATTGGATCAACTTGAGTTGGTCACTTTTCTAACCTAATCACTAACTTTCTAACTTTGCCCAATTTAATTTGATCGCCTTTCTTACCAGACTATCAACTTAAGTTGGCCATCTTTTCAATCTCGCCACTAACTTAACTCAACCATCTTTTAAACATCGTCACCAATAAAAGTTACCAAACTTTCTAACCTTATTACTAATTTAAGTTAATAATCTTTCTAACTTGACTATTATCTTAAGTTGGTCTTCTTTGCAACTTTGTTCCAACTTAAGTTGGCCACTATTTTTTATCAGACAACCAGATTGAGCTCGCCATTTATAATTTCGCCATAGCTTAATTTAGTCTCTATCCACCCTCGCCACCAACATAAGCTGTTATCTTTCTTGTCTTGCTAACAACTTAAGTTGGCAAGCTTTCTAACCTTCCAGCAACTGAAGTTGGCATATCTAGTTAAGGTGATTAAGTTTATCTTTTTCTAGTTTAATCATGAATTTAAGTTAGCTATCTTTCAAACTTAGTCACTAACTCAAACTTACCACCTTTCAAACTTGCTAACTGCCTAACGCTCCAACTGGACACCAACTGAAATTACCCATCGTTCTTACCTGGAACCAACTTAAGTTAACTATCTCTTTAGCTTGGTCACTCACTTAAGTTGGCAGTTTTTCTAACCTGGTCACCAACTTGAGTTGATCATTTTTCTAACACAATTGTGGAATCTAGTGCTTTCATAATATTGTAAGCTGACCTTATTTCTAATTTGAATATTTCCAGTGGAGTCCAGGGTAGCCAACTCAGACCAGATTCACTGTACAGTTAGGAGGACATTAATGATTTAATCAGTCAAAGATGAAAAACACGGTAATGAATTTATAAAAGTAAAGTATTAATTTATGAAACAATGCATTTGTAGCCCTTTTTTCTCATGGTGGTATGGGAAATATACTAAGGTAACAGCCAGAATGCACTGATTATCTCTTATTATGAATATATATGTACTCATTTCCTCTTGTTTTGGCTTGTATGTATGTTGCACAGGTTTTTGTACTTTATGCATTTTTTATGAAGCCATTTGGGACACATTATTCAACGGGTCCAGTAGTTATCTGAAATGATATTGTAGTTTTCTTTCTTAACATCCTGAACGACTATTCTCATTGTCTTCTATCACTGTTTCTTTGAAATGTGCATTAAGAAGTTAATTTATTTTATTCCTCATTGTCTACTTTGCACAAACTAAATACAACTTTTTTACAATTCTGCCTATAATCTTTAATATAAATTAATTAGAAATAAATTAATAGAATTAGACACAAGGACTTTTTATCATAATATCCATGTCTACTTTGCTGTTAATACATTACCCTCACTTTATTAAATACCTTCTCTAGTTTGGATGCTTGTATGGAGGAGAGAAGTCATCTCACCTTGTGATTTGTATAGTTTCATGAAATAGAAAGCTCATGGATAATACATTGAAGATTACTACATGCAGACATGCATACCCAAGCATACCTAAACAATGTACATGTGGGCAAAAATAAAACGCGAGAAATTCAAATTTTGGGTACTCTTCGTATATATATATATATATATATATATATATATATATATATATATATATATATATATATATACATTCTCTTATTCATCATCAAAGGCCGTATGTGGTCTTCTACGCCTCATTTTTCTAATTCTAAATTGAAAAATGGAATCATACCACAAGGAGAAGAAGATATATTAATGAGGTAGACAGTACAACAAAGATGACAGGCAAAATGCAAAAGAAATTATAGTTAAGTTGCAAGTCACTATAAAAACCATAGGGAAGTATAATGCGATACAAGGCTTCCTGTCAGATTTAACACGGTGGAAGCTGTCTTTATCGTGTTCAGTTATGAATGAAAGAAAGAGAAAAAAAGAAAGAACAGTTCCAACACACTGCAGACTATCACTATATAATAGCCCATTTCTGGTTTCGTTTGGTTTGATGGACATCTTCACTTGTTTACATGCACCTGCAACAAGAAAGAATAAATAATAAAGTTTCTCGCCAGTTAAAAAGAGAAAAAGGAAATGAGAAAAACGAAACAATATTAAAAAAAAAAAAGATAGGTACACAAAACTCTTGAACACAGTAGCTTTGCAGGAGTCTTCTTTAACACAGTTCAGTTCAGAAGATTACAAACAAAATGGTAAAGTTGTCTCAGCGGAACAAAGCTGGCTAATTACCTATGATGGCTTGGACTTAAAACGTCTTTAGTGCTGCCACCTGACAACTGAAGAAAGAATTATCGACAAGTTATATCTTTCACAATATTCCAATTAATACGAAAATATTTGGCTGAGTAACTTGGTTTGAACATTTTTTTTATTTTTTTCAGTAGATTGTTGTTGGAAACGGAAGAGAAGCCATGCAGATTCTTCTTCTTTTTTTTATTTTATTATTTTAAAGACTTCTTTGAAAAAGATGTTTTGTAAAGCTATACCAGAATTAAAAATAAGACACGTTCATTTATATACATCGTATAGTTACTGTTCTGAGAAAGTTTTAAAAAGGGGATAAATCATCTGTCAGTAGACTTGAAGAAACGCGTCTGTCAAAAAAAGTTACTTTCTCATCTCGCGTCTTGTGTGGTTCACGAGGACTCTGTTCTGTATGCCTGATGCCTGTTTCTTCAAGCCATACCAAACTCTTGTAAAAATGTCTGTAGATACGTGTACGGTTGAATACACAAAGCTTTTTTCTTCATTCGTGTGGATAGGTAGCTAACATTGTACACTTTAAAATGGTGTGAGGGCAATCGTTTTTTTTTTTTTAAAAAAAAAAAAAGATGTAACACATAATCAATCATAATAAATGTACTTGCTACGATGTGTGGGTGTTGGTAAGGAGTTCCTGTCTTGAAAGAACAACAAGACTTTCTTTGTTTATGTGGATAATAGTATATTGATGATTTGGCAACGTACTATTCTTAAAGTTATTTTGAAGAGTTCTGCCCAGGAATAGAAACTGCATATTAGTTACCGTGTATATATTATTATACACTGATAAATACCTATAAATGTTTCCTTGCATATATACTGCACAGCGTTATTATTTTTTTTTAATGCTTGCCATCCAGGATTACTATTTTAGGTTTTAGTTGGGGGCTGAGAAAAAAATGAAATGAAAGTTTTCAGTTTTACGTCTCACGGTTATGCCGACTAGGCTTAAAGGAAACTGTGATGATGAGAAATGAATGAAATGGTGGAATGAATAAAGTAGGAGGAAACCGGAGAACCCGAGAAAACCCACGCACACGGTTTTTGTTCACCACAAAGTTCATTTGGGGCGAGCTGGGATCGAACCAAGAACCACAAGCTACCACTGAGTAACCGCGGGCCTCCAGTTGGGATGCGAGAGCAAGACTGTACACAGATGTAAATACAAGTACAATTTCACGTTTTCCATTAGGGCTTAGTTGAAAAGCACTCATCTCTGGAGCATGGGGTCGTTGGTTCCATCTCAGCTCTAGTCAAATTAACTCTGTGGCGGACAAACAACAGTACGTGCCTATTTCCTCGGGGTTCTCCCGTTTCCTTCCACTTCCTTCATTTCATCATTTCATTTATTATTATATTCGCCCTCTTCCTTAGCCTTGGAGATACAAATGTTTTACATTAGTATATTACTATACTCTTCTTGATTAAGGGATTTACACTCGACACTAGACGCGCCCATATTATCGTAAAGAAACTTGTAGGATCTCATTTAGGAAGCAGTTATTTGTGCCCTAATTACCTGAGGATCATTGTCTTTATCATGAATCAGGCTTTCGATTGATACTACAAACTCCTTTGTAGCTAAGCGGTTAGCATACGTGCCTTTGGCGTGGGAGACCTGGGTTCGATTCCCGGCGTGGCTCATGTGGTTCGGATATCACGTTAATCAGTAGGTCCTATCTCATATAGCCTCGCTGCTGAAAAGGACGTTAAACTCAAAATCAACTCAACTTCATTGATACTACATACAAATTAACATAACTGAATCCCGTTTATGAACTTGCAATGAAATGGCATTCTCAAATTAATACCAAGCATTATAGATATTAATAGTTTTATTTTATCAGGTTCAATTTCCAAGTTATGCTCAGAAGATGTGGCTAACAAGCATCGCAGTCGGAAACACCCGAAAAAGAAACGTCCAGGAATTAAAAGAAGAATACTGTTAAATTAAATGGTATGTATTGTTAGATATAATTAAAAGTTTCGAAATGTCCAAATACAATACATAAAGAGTAAAGGAAGTTAAAGCAATTTTGGAGATATTTCTCAGTTGTTGTGTTTTATAACTACGAAATAATAGAATAAAATTTTGGTACGGCTACGAAATAATACAATAAAAAATCAATTTACAAGCTAATATTTAAGCTCGAATCAACAGTTTGAAAGGCATTAATTGGGATTTTAACACAAACTTATTCTTTACACTATAAAGTTTTTGTTCGTCCTGCTCTGTACTCATGGATATGTCGCCTGATTACTGCTCCATAGAAGTTTTATGGTAAACTACATGTCATGAAACGCCATGCCTTACGCATTGCTTATGCCTTACCACCATGGACGCCAACACAAAAGGTCTACAGTCGCACATCTATACTAACACTCTTACTGCATCTGTACAGTCTTCGCTCTCGTTATATTTAACGCCGTATAGTAGACACTCATCCGATTTACCATGAACTCTTAGACCAGACTCCAGCTCTACCACGTTACACATATTCACCGTTCGATCACCTTCTTGCTATCCGTGAACACGGTCAGGCCACCACTCACCCCTGTCCTCGTATATATTGTCACCATCCATTCATCCACTGCACATATCAATGAACTCCTTTGTTTTCTAACTAAAAGGGTTCCAAGGGTCTAAACCCGCTCTGAGTAGGCCCAGAGTAGAAGATGAACGCCATCGTCGCACCTAAGATCAAATATGCTTATGTTCTGTTACCTGCATTTCATTTAATCAATTACATGCAATGCTCAGGGCACCTTCTTCTGTATACCTAACCAAATAAATACATAAATAAATCCTGATACCAATCTCGCAATGAAACTACCAATAAATGAGTGCTCATGGCTCCAGAGAAGACGTTACCTTCTGCGACCCGCCCACCCGCTAGTGGGAATGAAGTTGCACTTAAAAAAAAATCCTGAAGAAGAAAGCTATAACAGGTAATTCCAATAGCATTATATTCATATAATGGAGGGATGTGTTCGTAAATGGGTTAATGGTTTGGCAATATGTACTGACATCTCAAGAATAGTATCTTTATCTAGCACGGCATTTATGAAGAGCTATTTAGCAAAATCTTCACTCATCTATAGGAAGATATCATTAATTCGAACCGTTAATCCATGATACATAATTGATAATTTCAATTCCTGGTAAAAAAAAAAAAAAAAGAAAAAGAAAAGAAAAAAGAATTCAATCATTAATTTACGTGAAGATAAAACGACTATAACAGCCCTTTCATACACAGCAACTGAGTTGCGCCACTAGTATGAACGAAAATATAAACCAAGCAACTGATTGCACACACCGACACCTTGTTCTTTTACTGTTTTTTCTTATCTTTCAACCCCACTTTTTTTCTTGGTAATGTCATGGGATTACCAGAACGCATAAGAAATATATTGAAATACATAGCACCTAGGAATACTAGGCTATATTAGGCATAGATCCACGGCTTTAATTGAAACCACAGTATCTACCACCAGGAATCAAACCCGGCCTCCTGTGCATGCAACGAAGTTCTAATCATTTAGCCACTAGAAATCCCATCGATGAATGTTTGGTTCTGTTAACAACATATTTCCATCGTTTACTTCTTTCTTTAGTGATTGAATAATAATAATAATAATAATAATAATAATAATAATAATAATAATAATAATAATAATAATAATAATAATAATAATAATAATAATAATAATAATAATAAATAATTTGTTATTTGTTATTTCATATTGATAATCTTGCACGATTAAAGCTAGTTAAATATTTCCAATCCTGATTTTAACCAAAATTATAGTTGTATGAGTTTTAAAGTACTAAATTTGTGTGTGGCCAAGATGTCAGTTACACTCCATCATTTTCAATACACACTGGCAACTTTTCGTTTGTTTTTATACATACTTTTTTCCTCTTACGTAAAAAAAAGAAAGCAAAAAACTACGTTTTGTTATACTTCTATTTTAGATGATTATGCACTTTATATATAGAAAGACATTATTAAATGATAAATTTCTTTTCATGAATGGTAGGTTCCTTATGTATATAAGCTGTCAAGAGGACAATTAGGAAATATAAATGAGGGGAGAATGTCTAACCAGTATTTCAATTCCTTGGTATTGTTGTTCTTACATCATAGTGGACACCTAGCTTCTTACTTTCAAAACATTCTAATCGTATTTTTTTTTTTTTTACCTTCCTCTTTTTCATTCTTCTTCTGAACAGGTATCTAAAGGAACATCCATCACGAGAAGCATTTGCTACTGAAAAAAACATCACATGGGGGAACATGTTAACTACGTGTCAGAAAGTAAATAAATAAATAAACCAAGTACCCTAAAACAATAAGCAAAAAAAAAAAAAAAAAAAAAAAAAACGGCTATTGTTCTACCTTTAGTATGCTCGTAAACATATCACAAAATTGTATTTGGATATTTCTAACAACTTAATTTTGTGTTTTTACTTTCGGGCGACGGTATACGAGGAAAGAAAGTATGATGGTCATGACTTTTTTTTTTTTTTTTTTTTTTTTTACTTGAATTCGAGATTTCATCGGATTTGCATGTTTCATGGTCTCTTTCATGCCAAAATAAGGGATTGTTGGATATATGTGTCCGTCTTTTCCTTGACATGTCAATGTGTACACTTGTATAGAGCAGTAGTTCTCAACCGATGTGTCGCGACAGTCCCCTGAAGTGTGTCGCAAAATTTTAAAATTTAAAAATCATGAAGAATGTAATAGTAATTAGTTAAAATCGAGACAGACTGTACCAATCAACAACTCCAACGGTGTTGCTCTTTACCCAAAACCTTCGAACATCGATTTGTCACGTAAGATATACCTGGAAGATCAAAAATAGTCCCCATCAGCATCGACGACTTTCTACCAACGTTCTTGAAGGTCATGGATTCCATCGAGGTAGAACTTGGTGGGCCGTGAAGCGAAGAAGGTATCAAGTGCATTTGCACCTCTACTAGGGATTTGAACTGGCCTTCTCTAAGGTGATTGTTTAAGGAATGAAACAAGTGATAATTGGAAGAAGCAATGTTCGGGGAGTATGACGGATGCAATAGTGTTTCCCATCCAAGGCGTAGAATGGTATCCCGGATTATCCTAGCCACGTGTGGCAAGCGTTATCCTGTAACAGAATAGTTATGAGAGGAAAGTGTGTATTGGTATGCATGCTTTCCCCTCATATCTATTTCATCTATCAATACAAAACTTGATACACACATTTTTCTTTTATCCCTTATAGTATTTTTCAAGATACACTTGAATTGTGTGCCTTTACCCAGGGCCACTCCAGAGGGATCCAAAGTTGATGAGAGGGATTTCTGGAGGAAAGTTTCCCGATATTCTCCCAATTTTCCTTGTTCAAGTGTGCCCCAATACATAGCACCTCTGGAAAGCTTGTTTCATGCTGAAGAGAATGAACTATAAACCATGATTTTTCAATCAACAGTCTTGATACAATAGCTATTTCACTGCGAGTCTACGATTTTTTTTATACTAACAGGGTTAGGGATTTAGGATTTAGATTTCTGGGCTTTCGGCATCTAAGGCCATTTAGCCCGTCACGATTTGAGGGATGACGTCCCTCGGCGAGCACACAATCCGGGGAAAGGGAAGGAAGAAAGGATTGGGGAGGGAAGGAGGCGGCCTGGGACCTATAAGTTAGGTACCACCCCGGCATTTGCCTGGTGTGAATGAGGAAAACCCAGGAAAACCTCATTCAGGGTGGCTGGCCTGAAAAAGCGTGTTACACTTTTTCGACCGAGTGACCCCATCGGGAATCGAACCCGGGACCGCTCGCACCTACTAACAGGGTTAATGGGCTCCCTGGACTTACTCCGTTGTTCATGGTACCTAATTATTTGTGCATGAACAAATCTTTGTTATGTTTATCGAATGGACTAGGTTTGATTCGGATGTCCGGATGACACGTTCATGTCCGTTCCTTGTTAGGGTCTATCTCGAACTAGGTTACAATCACTACTTTTGTTAAAGGGCGTATCGTAAATAAGTATGGGGTTCAAAATTAATGCTAATAATAGAATATCTCATATGCTTCTCAAGTTAAGAAGACGAAAATCTCTATATAAAATCCTCATTACAAATAAGAGGACACCTGACCCAGCGTTCTTAAAAGATGAGGCACGAAAGCTCAGTCGTTGAGCGCTTACCTCTGGTGCGTGGGGACCCTCGTTCGATCCCCGATCAAGTAAGTTTTTGGTGGACAACATCGTGTCCGTAAGTTTTCTCCAGGTACTTCCGTTTCCTCCCATATTCTCATTCCACATGTTCTTTCATCACTTGCCTTAGTCATTGTCTCCCTTAATGTAAAAGGGCATGATCATGAAACGTTAAACTGAAAGATTTTATTTATTTTCACATCTTTTTTTCACCTAAAAATCGTAAAAATCTTCCTTTTTCACCTAACAATCGTAAAATCTTCCTTTTTCACCTAAAATCGTAAAATCTCCCTTTTTCAGCTAAAAATCGTAAAATCTTCCTTTTCAGCTAAAAATCGTAAGATCTTCCTTTTTCACCTAACAATCGTAAAATCTCCCTTTTTCATCTAAAAATCGTAATATCTTCCTTTTTCAGCTAAAAATCGTAAAATCTTCCTTTTTCATCTAAAATGTCGTAAAATATTTCTTTTTCACCTAAAAATCATAAAAATATTTCTTTTTTATAATTAAAATCGTAAAATATTCTTTTTCATCTAAAAATCATAAAATCTTTCTTTTTTGTACCTAAAATCCTAAAATTTTCTTTTTACCTAAAAATCGTGAAATCTTCCTTTTTTAACCTAAAAATCGTAAAATCTTCCTTATTTTTTTCTAAGAGAAAATCTGTCAACTTTTTTTTTTTCAGTCAGTAGAAAATTATTTCTGTAAAAGAAACAACAAATTCGAATGCATTCAAAGGTGGTCACCAGAATGTTCAACTGCAGCAACGTATTTGTTTTACGATCATCTTATCTATTCAAGCAAAAGAGATTCGAAATATGGAACAGAGAAACTACAGTACCTTCTATTGCCCATATTTTCATTTCAGGTCTCTTGACTATCCTTTGGAACATGCATATACAACACACATATTCAATTTAACCAGAAGCATACGAAATAAAAATTTATCTTCTTCAGGGACTTGCGAAAACCAGTAGCTCCCATTTGACGGGAGTACACGTAAGGCGTTAAAGGGCTTGTTCTAGTATGTATTTATAAAAAGAAAGGGGAAAAAAAGTAGGCGTTAACACAATAGAAACCAGGGCTCCCCTTTTAAACATATCTACCAAACATAGACATTATTTATGGATGTAACTACAGTGTGGCGCTGTCTGCGAATACAATTCAGGAGGCCATTCCATTTTCCGCCAAACAACCGAAATAGACATGTTAATGCATGTTCTCTTAAGAATAAAAGCTTGTGTAAAAGCTAAGGTGAGAACCAAATAGACACTACCTTAGCTGGGAGGGAGTTTTTTCACATAATGTCTTATTTGTAGCAGACAGGGAGCAAAAGGTTTTTGTATATGAAACTTTATGGTTGCTTGCCAAGGGTTGCCATCTGTTCA
>NW_027657607.1:0-23788 GCF_964235325.1 Thermobia domestica | reverse complement strand
ACCCTACTACCACCCTCAACTTGCTCGAACTGAGCGTATTCCCCCTGGCTGCCAGGTTTTGTTAACCTGGCTGCCAGGTGGAACGCTCTGATTGGCTGAGGGTAGTCGTAGGATCGTGCCGAAGGCACGTGAGACCCCGTCCGCTTTATTCTTTTCTGATGGAACATATGAAATTACATAATTGTTCAAAGTATACAAAATATGTGCAACGGGTAACAGGTAAAAAACTCTACAAATTTGCCGTTGAAGGCAGTATACAACAGCCATATTGTCTGAATGAATATGGACTTTCCTAGGATAATACAATACAGCCGCAAATGCGGCAGCCAAAAATTCAGTTACAAATATAGGAAAGTCTGGCAAGTTAGTCCATTGAAACATTACATCTCCAGACATATCTACGACCGCGATTGATGTGGGTGTCGCATCCACGTGGCACTGGGCGTCGCACGTGACATTTTCCCAGATCAGACGCGGTCGAGATTGAACATTGTGTAAAACAGAGACAAGAAATTTCAAATATTTCTGGTGGAGAATAGCAAACGCAATTGGATATGTTAAGTTAGTGACGGGCGCACACCAAACCACATAGCCGGAGAGCACTTGGCGGGCTCGACGTGAGCGGTGCAATAAGGCTATGGGACACGATTTCACTATCTGAAGATATCTGTCATCTATCGCCAGGGAGTTGTCCTCAAAGTCCACCCATATGCCAAGATACAGCAATCTTTTTGTGGGGTAAAGTACTGATTTATCCATGTTGATTTTCCATGTAAGGGAGAAAAGAATGGAGAGAGCCTCTTCCAGGGATGCAGGATCTCCAATAAGCAGTATATCGTCGTAGTAGACCAGGAAACGCACTAAATGTGCCACATGTGCCTGTAATTCTTGTAGTACGAATCTCTGCATAATTAGTGGGCTGAGCGCCCAGCCCATAGGCAACCTTGTGAACCGATATGTCTTGTCACCACACTTTATTCCGAAGAATCTGCGAGTATATAGGCTCAAGGAGCAGTGGTAGAAACCCTGCGATAAATCTAATTTGACCATGAAGTCATGCGGTGTAGCGAGTTGCGCTATATCTTGCACTTTGGGGAGCGTTACGTGCGAAACATCTTTATAAAAGCGAGTCCACTCGGAACAGTCATAGATTACACGGTATGTATCACCTTTAGGTATGCAGAATATTGGAAAGGAATTCACTATAAGAGCATCCTCTTCGATGATGCCTGCATCACACATAGCGGCCAACACAGAATGATATTTAAATTGCGTGCGTCGAATGCAACAGGGAGCACTGAGGGGCGGAATATGTTTCACTTCTGATACACAACAGAACGTGCCGGGCTCTTCAAATGTAACTGAATGCGGATACACTCGCTGGGGGGCAAAAGCCGCAAAATTAGATTCACCTTGTTGAAGAGAATCTTCTGAAGAAACACTCTCGGTATCACTATCACTATCCTGAGGATGGTCTTGAGAGTCACTATCTTCGGGAGTATCTTGACGGGGAACACCACTAAATTGTTCTATAAGTTCTCTCCAGAAGTCCCAGTCGTCTGGGAGATAATACCAGGGTTCGCGTATGGCGAGTTGGTTTACGGCGTCAATATTCCTTTCTTGGGCTATGTATAAGAACAAGACACGGGGATCCTCCGGTGGCCATCTTACATCCTCTGGCTGGAGATCCAAGTCGATAATCAATTGGGCGAGGGGGTCCTCTAGGATCCATGGTTCATCTGGGATGTCGTCCAAGGGGTTTATGGGAGCTCCTTCTGCAGGAAGAGGAGTCCAAAAATCAATTACATCAGACGGGGGATCACTTCTCGGCCTTGGCCGCATTCGCAGCCTTCTTCCTCTGCGTCGATGATGTCGTCTGGGCGGAGGTCCGAAAGGGCTGTGGTGGCATGTTGACTTGAAGGCCGGGGATGGACGCCACGGTGGCGTTAGCCGCTGCAATCCGCCAATTATATTGTAGGGCGATGCACAGAAGACGAATACGCTCAATAAGGAATGCTCTATCTTCTTCCGATAGTTGTTCCACATATGCAAAGGAAATATGGATATGGCGTAATTCAATAGCATCTCTGCGAGGCACTGTGGGGTCTTGCAGACGACTCCGAAGGTACACCATGGCGGCATCCACGTCGAAAGTAGCTCCGTAATTGCGTGGAGGAGGGTTCTGCTGTTGTTGTTGGTTTTGCGTAAGGGTCTCAATATGTCGAGTGAGAGCCTGAAGGGATTCCACAAGAGCGACACTTGGGTCAGGAGTTTCGGAGCGTTCATGACTCATGACTTTACGAAACAAATATTTAGTAAGAGTAGTCTGATGTAGTTTCTTGGGGCGCACTGAACTGGTTTGAACACTGTTAGGATCTTGAAGGTTCGAAGACGTCAAAGCGACGCTAACACTCTGCTGGGTCAAAGCACTGGCACTAGTCTTCTGAACACTTCCTTTCGAGGTGCCTATCACTGGCGAGGGACGGATCAACGACGTAGCACTAGAAAGCGAGCCAAAGTCACTGGCTGGCGATGCGAGCACTGAAGCAAAATCCTGTCCAAATTGTTCCTGCGAAAGCGTTACTGTAGGTGACGGCACTCGAGACGCATCGTAAGGGACCGTAAAATGGACGGGACAATCGGGATTGGCGCGACGTCCACGGCACTTACACTTATGCGAAATAATGGTTGCAGTTGCGGGCAGCAAGCGAATGGAAAATGAGCGGCAGTATGTGTACGGAGGGGCTCAACCACACTGGGCGGATCCGAGATTACAAGAATCAATCGAAATCCCACGCGCGCTTCCGACGACCCTACTACCACCCTCAACTTGCTCGAACTGAGCGTATTCCCCCTGGCTGCCAGGTTTTGTTAACCTGGCTGCCAGGTGGAACGCTCTGATTGGCTGAGGGTAGTCGTAGGATCGTGCCGAAGGCACGTGAGACCCCGTCCGCTTTATTCTTTTCTGATGGAACATATGAAATTACATAATTGTTCAAAGTATACAAAATATGTGCAACGGGTAACAGGTAAAAAACTACAAATTTGCCGTTGAAGGCAGTATACAACAGCCATATTGTCTGAATGAATATGGACTTTCCTAGGATAATACAATACAGCCGCAAATGCGGCAGCCAAAAATTCAGTTACAAATATAGGAAAGTCTGGCAAGTTAGTCCATTGAAACATTACATCTCCAGACATATCTACGACCGCGATTGATGTGGGTGTCGCATCCACGTGGCACTGGGCGTCGCACGTGACATTTTCCCAGATCAGACGCGGTCGAGATTGAACATTGTGTAAAACAGAGACAAGAAATTTCAAATATTTCTGGTGGAGAATAGCAAACGCAATTGGATATGTTAAGTTAGTGACGGGCGCACACCAAACCACATAGCCGGAGAGCACTTGGCGGGCTCGACGTGAGCGGTGCAATAAGGCTATGGGACACGATTTCACTATCTGAAGATATCTGTCATCTATCGCCAGGGAGTTGTCCTCAAAGTCCACCCATATGCCAAGATACAGCAATCTTTTTGTGGGGTAAAGTACTGATTTATCCATGTTGATTTTCCATGTAAGGGAGAAAAGAATGGAGAGAGCCTCTTCCAGGGATGCAGGATCTCCAATAAGCAGTATATCGTCGTAGTAGACCAGGAAACGCACTAAATGTGCCACATGTGCCTGTAATTCTTGTAGTACGAATCTCTGCATAATTAGTGGGCTGAGCGCCCAGCCCATAGGCAACCTTGTGAACCGATATGTCTTGTCACCACACTTTATTCCGAAGAATCTGCGAGTATATAGGCTCAAGGAGCAGTGGTAGAAACCCTGCGATAAATCTAATTTGACCATGAAGTCATGCGGTGTAGCGAGTTGCGCTATATCTTGCACTTTGGGGAGCGTTACGTGCGAAACATCTTTATAAAAGCGAGTCCACTCGGAACAGTCATAGATTACACGGTATGTATCACCTTTAGGTATGCAGAATATTGGAAAGGAATTCACTATAAGAGCATCCTCTTCGATGATGCCTGCATCACACATAGCGGCCAACACAGAATGATATTTAAATTGCGTGCGTCGAATGCAACAGGGAGCACTGAGGGGCGGAATATGTTTCACTTCTGATACACAACAGAACGTGCCGGGCTCTTCAAATGTAACTGAATGCGGATACACTCGCTGGGGGGCAAAAGCCGCAAAATTAGATTCACCTTGTTGAAGAGAATCTTCTGAAGAAACACTCTCGGTATCACTATCACTATCCTGAGGATGGTCTTGAGAGTCACTATCTTCGGGAGTATCTTGACGGGGAACACCACTAAATTGTTCTATAAGTTCTCTCCAGAAGTCCCAGTCGTCTGGGAGATAATACCAGGGTTCGCGTATGGCGAGTTGGTTTACGGCGTCAATATTCCTTTCTTGGGCTATGTATAAGAACAAGACACGGGGATCCTCCGGTGGCCATCTTACATCCTCTGGCTGGAGATCCAAGTCGATAATCAATTGGGCGAGGGGGTCCTCTAGGATCCATGGTTCATCTGGGATGTCGTCCAAGGGGTTTATGGGAGCTCCTTCTGCAGGAAGAGGAGTCCAAAAATCAATTACATCAGACGGGGGATCACTTCTCGGCCTTGGCCGCATTCGCAGCCTTCTTCCTCTGCGTCGATGATGTCGTCTGGGCGGAGGTCCGAAAGGGCTGTGGTGGCATGTTGACTTGAAGGCCGGGGATGGACGCCACGGTGGCGTTAGCCGCTGCAATCCGCCAATTATATTGTAGGGCGATGCACAGAAGACGAATACGCTCAATAAGGAATGCTCTATCTTCTTCCGATAGTTGTTCCACATATGCAAAGGAAATATGGATATGGCGTAATTCAATAGCATCTCTGCGAGGCACTGTGGGGTCTTGCAGACGACTCCGAAGGTACACCATGGCGGCATCCACGTCGAAAGTAGCTCCGTAATTGCGTGGAGGAGGGTTCTGCTGTTGTTGTTGGTTTTGCGTAAGGGTCTCAATATGTCGAGTGAGAGCCTGAAGGGATTCCACAAGAGCGACACTTGGGTCAGGAGTTTCGGAGCGTTCATGACTCATGACTTTACGAAACAAATATTTAGTAAGAGTAGTCTGATGTAGTTTCTTGGGGCGCACTGAACTGGTTTGAACACTGTTAGGATCTTGAAGGTTCGAAGACGTCAAAGCGACGCTAACACTCTGCTGGGTCAAAGCACTGGCACTAGTCTTCTGAACACTTCCTTTCGAGGTGCCTATCACTGGCGAGGGACGGATCAACGACGTAGCACTAGAAAGCGAGCCAAAGTCACTGGCTGGCGATGCGAGCACTGAAGCAAAATCCTGTCCAAATTGTTCCTGCGAAAGCGTTACTGTAGGTGACGGCACTCGAGACGCATCGTAAGGGACCGTAAAATGGACGGGACAATCGGGATTGGCGCGACGTCCACGGCACTTACACTTATGCGAAATAATGGTTGCAGTTGCGGGCAGCAAGCGAATGGAAAATGAGCGGCAGTATGTGTACGGAGGGGCTCAACCACACTGGGCGGATCCGAGATTACAAGAATCAATCGAAATCCCACGCGCGCTTCCGACGACCCTACTACCACCCTCAACTTGCTCGAACTGAGCGTATTCCCCCTGGCTGCCAGGTTTTGTTAACCTGGCTGCCAGGTGGAACGCTCTGATTGGCTGAATCAATCGAAATCCCACGCGCGCTTCCGACGACCCTACTACCACCCTCAACTTGCTCGAACTGAGCGTATTCCCCCTGGCTGCCAGGTTTTGTTAACCTGGCTGCCAGGTGGAACGCTCTGATTGGCTGAGGGTAGTCGTAGGATCGTGCCGAAGGCACGTGAGACCCCGTCCGCTTTATTCTTTTCTGATGGAACATATGAAATTACATAATTGTTCAAAGTATACAAAATATGTGCAACGGGTAACAGGTAAAAAACTCTACAAATTTGCCGTTGAAGGCAGTATACAACAGCCATATTGTCTGAATGAATATGGACTTTCCTAGGATAATACAATACAGCCGCAAATGCGGCAGCCAAAAATTCAGTTACAAATATAGGAAAGTCTGGCAAGTTAGTCCATTGAAACATTACATCTCCAGACATATCTACGACCGCGATTGATGTGGGTGTCGCATCCACGTGGCACTGGGCGTCGCACGTGACATTTTCCCAGATCAGACGCGGTCGAGATTGAACATTGTGTAAAACAGAGACAAGAAATTTCAAATATTTCTGGTGGAGAATAGCAAACGCAATTGGATATGTTAAGTTAGTGACGGGCGCACACCAAACCACATAGCCGGAGAGCACTTGGCGGGCTCGACGTGAGCGGTGCAATAAGGCTATGGGACACGATTTCACTATCTGAAGATATCTGTCATCTATCGCCAGGGAGTTGTCCTCAAAGTCCACCCATATGCCAAGATACAGCAATCTTTTTGTGGGGTAAAGTACTGATTTATCCATGTTGATTTTCCATGTAAGGGAGAAAAGAATGGAGAGAGCCTCTTCCAGGGATGCAGGATCTCCAATAAGCAGTATATCGTCGTAGTAGACCAGGAAACGCACTAAATGTGCCACATGTGCCTGTAATTCTTGTAGTACGAATCTCTGCATAATTAGTGGGCTGAGCGCCCAGCCCATAGGCAACCTTGTGAACCGATATGTCTTGTCACCACACTTTATTCCGAAGAATCTGCGAGTATATAGGCTCAAGGAGCAGTGGTAGAAACCCTGCGATAAATCTAATTTGACCATGAAGTCATGCGGTGTAGCGAGTTGCGCTATATCTTGCACTTTGGGGAGCGTTACGTGCGAAACATCTTTATAAAAGCGAGTCCACTCGGAACAGTCATAGATTACACGGTATGTATCACCTTTAGGTATGCAGAATATTGGAAAGGAATTCACTATAAGAGCATCCTCTTCGATGATGCCTGCATCACACATAGCGGCCAACACAGAATGATATTTAAATTGCGTGCGTCGAATGCAACAGGGAGCACTGAGGGGCGGAATATGTTTCACTTCTGATACACAACAGAACGTGCCGGGCTCTTCAAATGTAACTGAATGCGGATACACTCGCTGGGGGGCAAAAGCCGCAAAATTAGATTCACCTTGTTGAAGAGAATCTTCTGAAGAAACACTCTCGGTATCACTATCACTATCCTGAGGATGGTCTTGAGAGTCACTATCTTCGGGAGTATCTTGACGGGGAACACCACTAAATTGTTCTATAAGTTCTCTCCAGAAGTCCCAGTCGTCTGGGAGATAATACCAGGGTTCGCGTATGGCGAGTTGGTTTACGGCGTCAATATTCCTTTCTTGGGCTATGTATAAGAACAAGACACGGGGATCCTCCGGTGGCCATCTTACATCCTCTGGCTGGAGATCCAAGTCGATAATCAATTGGGCGAGGGGGTCCTCTAGGATCCATGGTTCATCTGGGATGTCGTCCAAGGGGTTTATGGGAGCTCCTTCTGCAGGAAGAGGAGTCCAAAAATCAATTACATCAGACGGGGGATCACTTCTCGGCCTTGGCCGCATTCGCAGCCTTCTTCCTCTGCGTCGATGATGTCGTCTGGGCGGAGGTCCGAAAGGGCTGTGGTGGCATGTTGACTTGAAGGCCGGGGATGGACGCCACGGTGGCGTTAGCCGCTGCAATCCGCCAATTATATTGTAGGGCGATGCACAGAAGACGAATACGCTCAATAAGGAATGCTCTATCTTCTTCCGATAGTTGTTCCACATATGCAAAGGAAATATGGATATGGCGTAATTCAATAGCATCTCTGCGAGGCACTGTGGGGTCTTGCAGACGACTCCGAAGGTACACCATGGCGGCATCCACGTCGAAAGTAGCTCCGTAATTGCGTGGAGGAGGGTTCTGCTGTTGTTGTTGGTTTTGCGTAAGGGTCTCAATATGTCGAGTGAGAGCCTGAAGGGATTCCACAAGAGCGACACTTGGGTCAGGAGTTTCGGAGCGTTCATGACTCATGACTTTACGAAACAAATATTTAGTAAGAGTAGTCTGATGTAGTTTCTTGGGGCGCACTGAACTGGTTTGAACACTGTTAGGATCTTGAAGGTTCGAAGACGTCAAAGCGACGCTAACACTCTGCTGGGTCAAAGCACTGGCACTAGTCTTCTGAACACTTCCTTTCGAGGTGCCTATCACTGGCGAGGGACGGATCAACGACGTAGCACTAGAAAGCGAGCCAAAGTCACTGGCTGGCGATGCGAGCACTGAAGCAAAATCCTGTCCAAATTGTTCCTGCGAAAGCGTTACTGTAGGTGACGGCACTCGAGACGCATCGTAAGGGACCGTAAAATGGACGGGACAATCGGGATTGGCGCGACGTCCACGGCACTTACACTTATGCGAAATAATGGTTGCAGTTGCGGGCAGCAAGCGAATGGAAAATGAGCGGCAGTATGTGTACGGAGGGGCTCAACCACACTGGGCGGATCCGAGATTACAAGAATCAATCGAAATCCCACGCGCGCTTCCGACGACCCTACTACCACCCTCAACTTGCTCGAACTGAGCGTATTCCCCCTGGCTGCCAGGTTTTGTTAACCTGGCTGCCAGGTGGAACGCTCTGATTGGCTGAGGGTAGTCGTAGGATCGTGCCGAAGGCACGTGAGACCCCGTCCGCTTTATTCTTTTCTGATGGAACATATGAAATTACATAATTGTTCAAAGTATACAAAATATGTGCAACGGGTAACAGGTAAAAAACTCTACAAATTTGCCGTTGAAGGCAGTATACAACAGCCATATTGTCTGAATGAATATGGACTTTCCTAGGATAATACAATACAGCCGCAAATGCGGCAGCCAAAAATTCAGTTACAAATATAGGAAAGTCTGGCAAGTTAGTCCATTGAAACATTACATCTCCAGACATATCTACGACCGCGATTGATGTGGGTGTCGCATCCACGTGGCACTGGGCGTCGCACGTGACATTTTCCCAGATCAGACGCGGTCGAGATTGAACATTGTGTAAAACAGAGACAAGAAATTTCAAATATTTCTGGTGGAGAATAGCAAACGCAATTGGATATGTTAAGTTAGTGACGGGCGCACACCAAACCACATAGCCGGAGAGCACTTGGCGGGCTCGACGTGAGCGGTGCAATAAGGCTATGGGACACGATTTCACTATCTGAAGATATCTGTCATCTATCGCCAGGGAGTTGTCCTCCAAGTCCACCCATATGCCAAGATACAGCAATCTTTTTGTGGGGTAAAGTACTGATTTATCCATGTTGATTTTCCATGTAAGGGAGAAAAGAATGGAGAGAGCCTCTTCCAGGGATGCAGGATCTCCAATAAGCAGTATATCGTCGTAGTAGACCAGGAAACGCACTAAATGTGCCACATGTGCCTGTAATTCTTGTAGTACGAATCTCTGCATAATTAGTGGGCTGAGCGCCCAGCCCATAGGCAACCTTGTGAACCGATATGTCTTGTCACCACACTTTATTCCGAAGAATCTGCGAGTATATAGGCTCAAGGAGCAGTGGTAGAAACCCTGCGATAAATCTAATTTGACCATGAAGTCATGCGGTGTAGCGAGTTGCGCTATATCTTGCACTTTGGGGAGCGTTACGTGCGAAACATCTTTATAAAAGCGAGTCCACTCGGAACAGTCATAGATTATACGGTATGTATCACCTTTAGGTATGCAGAATATTGGAAAGGAATTCACTATAAGAGCATCCTCTTCGATGATGCCTGCATCACACATAGCGGCCAACACAGAATGATATTTAAATTGCGTGCGTCGAATGCAACAGGGAGCACTGAGGGGCGGAATATGTTTCACTTCTGATACACAACAGAACGTGCCGGGCTCTTCAAATGTAACTGAATGCGGATACACTCGCTGGGGGGCAAAAGCCGCAAAATTAGATTCACCTTGTTGAAGAGAATCTTCTGAAGAAACACTCTCGGTATCACTATCACTATCCTGAGGATGGTCTTGAGAGTCACTATCTTCGGGAGTATCTTGACGGGGAACACCACTAAATTGTTCTATAAGTTCTCTCCAGAAGTCCCAGTCGTCTGGGAGATAATACCAGGGTTCGCGTATGGCGAGTTGGTTTACGGCGTCAATATTCCTTTCTTGGGCTATGTATAAGAACAAGACACGGGGATCCTCCGGTGGCCATCTTACATCCTCTGGCTGGAGATCCAAGTCGATAATCAATTGGGCGAGGGGGTCCTCTAGGATCCATGGTTCATCTGGGATGTCGTCCAAGGGGTTTATGGGAGCTCCTTCTGCAGGAAGAGGAGTCCAAAAATCAATTACATCAGACGGGGGATCACTTCTCGGCCTTGGCCGCATTCGCAGCCTTCTTCCTCTGCGTCGATGATGTCGTCTGGGCGGAGGTCCGAAAGGGCTGTGGTGGCATGTTGACTTGAAGGCCGGGGATGGACGCCACGGTGGCGTTAGCCGCTGCAATCCGCCAATTATATTGTAGGGCGATGCACAGAAGACGAATACGCTCAATAAGGAATGCTCTATCTTCTTCCGATAGTTGTTCCACATATGCAAAGGAAATATGGATATGGCGTAATTCAATAGCATCTCTGCGAGGCACTGTGGGGTCTTGCAGACGACTCCGAAGGTACACCATGGCGGCATCCACGTCGAAAGTAGCTCCGTAATTGCGTGGAGGAGGGTTCTGCTGTTGTTGTTGGTTTTGCGTAAGGGTCTCAATATGTCGAGTGAGAGCCTGAAGGGATTCCACAAGAGCGACACTTGGGTCAGGAGTTTCGGAGCGTTCATGACTCATGACTTTACGAAACAAATATTTAGTAAGAGTAGTCTGATGTAGTTTCTTGGGGCGCACTGAACTGGTTTGAACACTGTTAGGATCTTGAAGGTTCGAAGACGTCAAAGCGACGCTAACACTCTGCTGGGTCAAAGCACTGGCACTAGTCTTCTGAACACTTCCTTTCGAGGTGCCTATCACTGGCGAGGGACGGATCAACGACGTAGCACTAGAAAGCGAGCCAAAGTCACTGGCTGGCGATGCGAGCACTGAAGCAAAATCCTGTCCAAATTGTTCCTGCGAAAGCGTTACTGTAGGTGACGGCACTCGAGACGCATCGTAAGGGACCGTAAAATGGACGGGACAATCGGGATTGGCGCGACGTCCACGGCACTTACACTTATGCGAAATAATGGTTGCAGTTGCGGGCAGCAAGCGAATGGAAAATGAGCGGCAGTATGTGTACGGAGGGGCTCAACCACACTGGGCGGATCCGAGATTACAAGAATCAATCGAAATCCCACGCGCGCTTCCGACGACCCTACTACCACCCTCAACTTGCTCGAACTGAGCGTATTCCCCCTGGCTGCCAGGTTTTGTTAACCTGGCTGCCAGGTGGAACGCTCTGATTGGCTGAATCAATCGAAATCCCACGCGCGCTTCCGACGACCCTACTACCACCCTCAACTTGCTCGAACTGAGCGTATTCCCCCTGGCTGCCAGGTTTTGTTAACCTGGCTGCCAGGTGGAACGCTCTGATTGGCTGAGGGTAGTCGTAGGATCGTGCCGAAGGCACGTGAGACCCCGTCCGCTTTATTCTTTTCTGATGGAACATATGAAATTACATAATTGTTCAAAGTATACAAAATATGTGCAACGGGTAACAGGTAAAAAACTCTACAAATTTGCCGTTGAAGGCAGTATACAACAGCCATATTGTCTGAATGAATATGGACTTTCCTAGGATAATACAATACAGCCGCAAATGCGGCAGCCAAAAATTCAGTTACAAATATAGGAAAGTCTGGCAAGTTAGTCCATTGAAACATTACATCTCCAGACATATCTACGACCGCGATTGATGTGGGTGTCGCATCCACGTGGCACTGGGCGTCGCACGTGACATTTTCCCAGATCAGACGCGGTCGAGATTGAACATTGTGTAAAACAGAGACAAGAAATTTCAAATATTTCTGGTGGAGAATAGCAAACGCAATTGGATATGTTAAGTTAGTGACGGGCGCACACCAAACCACATAGCCGGAGAGCACTTGGCGGGCTCGACGTGAGCGGTGCAATAAGGCTATGGGACACGATTTCACTATCTGAAGATATCTGTCATCTATCGCCAGGGAGTTGTCCTCCAAGTCCACCCATATGCCAAGATACAGCAATCTTTTTGTGGGGTAAAGTACTGATTTATCCATGTTGATTTTCCATGTAAGGGAGAAAAGAATGGAGAGAGCCTCTTCCAGGGATGCAGGATCTCCAATAAGCAGTATATCGTCGTAGTAGACCAGGAAACGCACTAAATGTGCCACATGTGCCTGTAATTCTTGTAGTACGAATCTCTGCATAATTAGTGGGCTGAGCGCCCAGCCCATAGGCAACCTTGTGAACCGATATGTCTTGTCACCACACTTTATTCCGAAGAATCTGCGAGTATATAGGCTCAAGGAGCAGTGGTAGAAACCCTGCGATAAATCTAATTTGACCATGAAGTCATGCGGTGTAGCGAGTTGCGCTATATCTTGCACTTTGGGGAGCGTTACGTGCGAAACATCTTTATAAAAGCGAGTCCACTCGGAACAGTCATAGATTACACGGTATGTATCACCTTTAGGTATGCAGAATATTGGAAAGGAATTCACTATAAGAGCATCCTCTTCGATGATGCCTGCATCACACATAGCGGCCAACACAGAATGATATTTAAATTGCGTGCGTCGAATGCAACAGGGAGCACTGAGGGGCGGAATATGTTTCACTTCTGATACACAACAGAACGTGCCGGGCTCTTCAAATGTAACTGAATGCGGATACACTCGCTGGGGGGCAAAAGCCGCAAAATTAGATTCACCTTGTTGAAGAGAATCTTCTGAAGAAACACTCTCGGTATCACTATCACTATCCTGAGGATGGTCTTGAGAGTCACTATCTTCGGGAGTATCTTGACGGGGAACACCACTAAATTGTTCTATAAGTTCTCTCCAGAAGTCCCAGTCGTCTGGGAGATAATACCAGGGTTCGCGTATGGCGAGTTGGTTTACGGCGTCAATATTCCTTTCTTGGGCTATGTATAAGAACAAGACACGGGGATCCTCCGGTGGCCATCTTACATCCTCTGGCTGGAGATCCAAGTCGATAATCAATTGGGCGAGGGGGTCCTCTAGGATCCATGGTTCATCTGGGATGTCGTCCAAGGGGTTTATGGGAGCTCCTTCTGCAGGAAGAGGAGTCCAAAAATCAATTACATCAGACGGGGGATCACTTCTCGGCCTTGGCCGCATTCGCAGCCTTCTTCCTCTGCGTCGATGATGTCGTCTGGGCGGAGGTCCGAAAGGGCTGTGGTGGCATGTTGACTTGAAGGCCGGGGATGGACGCCACGGTGGCGTTAGCCGCTGCAATCCGCCAATTATATTGTAGGGCGATGCACAGAAGACGAATACGCTCAATAAGGAATGCTCTATCTTCTTCCGATAGTTGTTCCACATATGCAAAGGAAATATGGATATGGCGTAATTCAATAGCATCTCTGCGAGGCACTGTGGGGTCTTGCAGACGACTCCGAAGGTACACCATGGCGGCATCCACGTCGAAAGTAGCTCCGTAATTGCGTGGAGGAGGGTTCTGCTGTTGTTGTTGGTTTTGCGTAAGGGTCTCAATATGTCGAGTGAGAGCCTGAAGGGATTCCACAAGAGCGACACTTGGGTCAGGAGTTTCGGAGCGTTCATGACTCATGACTTTACGAAACAAATATTTAGTAAGAGTAGTCTGATGTAGTTTCTTGGGGCGCACTGAACTGGTTTGAACACTGTTAGGATCTTGAAGGTTCGAAGACGTCAAAGCGACGCTAACACTCTGCTGGGTCAAAGCACTGGCACTAGTCTTCTGAACACTTCCTTTCGAGGTGCCTATCACTGGCGAGGGACGGATCAACGACGTAGCACTAGAAAGCGAGCCAAAGTCACTGGCTGGCGATGCGAGCACTGAAGCAAAATCCTGTCCAAATTGTTCCTGCGAAAGCGTTACTGTAGGTGACGGCACTCGAGACGCATCGTAAGGGACCGTAAAATGGACGGGACAATCGGGATTGGCGCGACGTCCACGGCACTTACACTTATGCGAAATAATGGTTGCAGTTGCGGGCAGCAAGCGAATGGAAAATGAGCGGCAGTATGTGTACGGAGGGGCTCAACCACACTGGGCGGATCCGAGATTACAAGAATCAATCGAAATCCCACGCGCGCTTCCGACGACCCTACTACCACCCTCAACTTGCTCGAACTGAGCGTATTCCCCCTGGCTGCCAGGTTTTGTTAACCTGGCTGCCAGGTGGAACGCTCTGATTGGCTGAGGGTAGTCGTAGGATCGTGCCGAAGGCACGTGAGACCCCGTCCGCTTTATTCTTTTCTGATGGAACATATGAAATTACATAATTGTTCAAAGTATACAAAATATGTGCAACGGGTAACAGGTAAAAAACTCTACAAATTTGCCGTTGAAGGCAGTATACAACAGCCATATTGTCTGAATGAATATGGACTTTCCTAGGATAATACAATACAGCCGCAAATGCGGCAGCCAAAAATTCAGTTACAAATATAGGAAAGTCTGGCAAGTTAGTCCATTGAAACATTACATCTCCAGACATATCTACGACCGCGATTGATGTGGGTGTCGCATCCACGTGGCACTGGGCGTCGCACGTGACATTTTCCCAGATCAGACGCGGTCGAGATTGAACATTGTGTAAAACAGAGACAAGAAATTTCAAATATTTCTGGTGGAGAATAGCAAACGCAATTGGATATGTTAAGTTAGTGACGGGCGCACACCAAACCACATAGCCGGAGAGCACTTGGCGGGCTCGACGTGAGCGGTGCAATAAGGCTATGGGACACGATTTCACTATCTGAAGATATCTGTCATCTATCGCCAGGGAGTTGTCCTCAAAGTCCACCCATATGCCAAGATACAGCAATCTTTTTGTGGGGTAAAGTACTGATTTATCCATGTTGATTTTCCATGTAAGGGAGAAAAGAATGGAGAGAGCCTCTTCCAGGGATGCAGGATCTCCAATAAGCAGTATATCGTCGTAGTAGACCAGGAAACGCACTAAATGTGCCACATGTGCCTGTAATTCTTGTAGTACGAATCTCTGCATAATTAGTGGGCTGAGCGCCCAGCCCATAGGCAACCTTGTGAACCGATATGTCTTGTCACCACACTTTATTCCGAAGAATCTGCGAGTATATAGGCTCAAGGAGCAGTGGTAGAAACCCTGCGATAAATCTAATTTGACCATGAAGTCATGCGGTGTAGCGAGTTGCGCTATATCTTGCACTTTGGGGAGCGTTACGTGCGAAACATCTTTATAAAAGCGAGTCCACTCGGAACAGTCATAGATTACACGGTATGTATCACCTTTAGGTATGCAGAATATTGGAAAGGAATTCACTATAAGAGCATCCTCTTCGATGATGCCTGCATCACACATAGCGGCCAACACAGAATGATATTTAAATTGCGTGCGTCGAATGCAACAGGGAGCACTGAGGGGCGGAATATGTTTCACTTCTGATACACAACAGAACGTGCCGGGCTCTTCAAATGTAACTGAATGCGGATACACTCGCTGGGGGGCAAAAGCCGCAAAATTAGATTCACCTTGTTGAAGAGAATCTTCTGAAGAAACACTCTCGGTATCACTATCACTATCCTGAGGATGGTCTTGAGAGTCACTATCTTCGGGAGTATCTTGACGGGGAACACCACTAAATTGTTCTATAAGTTCTCTCCAGAAGTCCCAGTCGTCTGGGAGATAATACCAGGGTTCGCGTATGGCGAGTTGGTTTACGGCGTCAATATTCCTTTCTTGGGCTATGTATAAGAACAAGACACGGGGATCCTCCGGTGGCCATCTTACATCCTCTGGCTGGAGATCCAAGTCGATAATCAATTGGGCGAGGGGGTCCTCTAGGATCCATGGTTCATCTGGGATGTCGTCCAAGGGGTTTATGGGAGCTCCTTCTGCAGGAAGAGGAGTCCAAAAATCAATTACATCAGACGGGGGATCACTTCTCGGCCTTGGCCGCATTCGCAGCCTTCTTCCTCTGCGTCGATGATGTCGTCTGGGCGGAGGTCCGAAAGGGCTGTGGTGGCATGTTGACTTGAAGGCCGGGGATGGACGCCACGGTGGCGTTAGCCGCTGCAATCCGCCAATTATATTGTAGGGCGATGCACAGAAGACGAATACGCTCAATAAGGAATGCTCTATCTTCTTCCGATAGTTGTTCCACATATGCAAAGGAAATATGGATATGGCGTAATTCAATAGCATCTCTGCGAGGCACTGTGGGGTCTTGCAGACGACTCCGAAGGTACACCATGGCGGCATCCACGTCGAAAGTAGCTCCGTAATTGCGTGGAGGAGGGTTCTGCTGTTGTTGTTGGTTTTGCGTAAGGGTCTCAATATGTCGAGTGAGAGCCTGAAGGGATTCCACAAGAGCGACACTTGGGTCAGGAGTTTCGGAGCGTTCATGACTCATGACTTTACGAAACAAATATTTAGTAAGAGTAGTCTGATGTAGTTTCTTGGGGCGCACTGAACTGGTTTGAACACTGTTAGGATCTTGAAGGTTCGAAGACGTCAAAGCGACGCTAACACTCTGCTGGGTCAAAGCACTGGCACTAGTCTTCTGAACACTTCCTTTCGAGGTGCCTATCACTGGCGAGGGACGGATCAACGACGTAGCACTAGAAAGCGAGCCAAAGTCACTGGCTGGCGATGCGAGCACTGAAGCAAAATCCTGTCCAAATTGTTCCTGCGAAAGCGTTACTGTAGGTGACGGCACTCGAGACGCATCGTAAGGGACCGTAAAATGGACGGGACAATCGGGATTGGCGCGACGTCCACGGCACTTACACTTATGCGAAATAATGGTTGCAGTTGCGGGCAGCAAGCGAATGGAAAATGAGCGGCAGTATGTGTACGGAGGGGCTCAACCACACTGGGCGGATCCGAGATTACAAGAATCAATCGAAATCCCACGCGCGCTTCCGACGACCCTACTACCACCCTCAACTTGCTCGAACTGAGCGTATTCCCCCTGGCTGCCAGGTTTTGTTAACCTGGCTGCCAGGTGGAACGCTCTGATTGGCTGAGGGTAGTCGTAGGATCGTGCCGAAGGCACGTGAGACCCCGTCCGCTTTATTCTTTTCTGATGGAACATATGAAATTACATAATTGTTCAAAGTATACAAAATATGTGCAACGGGTAACAGGTAAAAAACTCTACAAATTTGCCGTTGAAGGCAGTATACAACAGCCATATTGTCTGAATGAATATGGACTTTCCTAGGATAATACAATACAGCCGCAAATGCGGCAGCCAAAAATTCAGTTACAAATATAGGAAAGTCTGGCAAGTTAGTCCATTGAAACATTACATCTCCAGACATATCTACGACCGCGATTGATGTGGGTGTCGCATCCACGTGGCACTGGGCGTCGCACGTGACATTTTCCCAGATCAGACGCGGTCGAGATTGAACATTGTGTAAAACAGAGACAAGAAATTTCAAATATTTCTGGTGGAGAATAGCAAACGCAATTGGATATGTTAAGTTAGTGACGGGCGCACACCAAACCACATAGCCGGAGAGCACTTGGCGGGCTCGACGTGAGCGGTGCAATAAGGCTATGGGACACGATTTCACTATCTGAAGATATCTGTCATCTATCGCCAGGGAGTTGTCCTCAAAGTCCACCCATATGCCAAGATACAGCAATCTTTTTGTGGGGTAAAGTACTGATTTATCCATGTTGATTTTCCATGTAAGGGAGAAAAGAATGGAGAGAGCCTCTTCCAGGGATGCAGGATCTCCAATAAGCAGTATATCGTCGTAGTAGACCAGGAAACGCACTAAATGTGCCACATGTGCCTGTAATTCTTGTAGTACGAATCTCTGCATAATTAGTGGGCTGAGCGCCCAGCCCATAGGCAACCTTGTGAACCGATATGTCTTGTCACCACACTTTATTCCGAAGAATCTGCGAGTATATAGGCT
This sequence comes from Thermobia domestica, assembly GCF_964235325.1. Lineage (NCBI taxonomy): Eukaryota > Metazoa > Arthropoda > Insecta > Zygentoma > Lepismatidae > Thermobia > Thermobia domestica. Next base: position 5,665 of record NW_027657607.1, on the reverse strand, counting down.
CAAGGAGCAGTGGTAGAAACCCTGCGATAAATCTAATTTGACCATGAAGTCATGCGGTGTAGCGAGTTGCGCTATATCTTGCACTTTGGGGAGCGTTACGTGCGAAACATCTTTATAAAAGCGAGTCCACTCGGAACAGTCATAGATTACACGGTATGTATCACCTTTAGGTATGCAGAATATTGGAAAGGAATTCACTATAAGAGCATCCTCTTCGATGATGCCTGCATCACACATAGCGGCCAACACAGAATGATATTTAAATTGCGTGCGTCGAATGCAACAGGGAGCACTGAGGGGCGGAATATGTTTCACTTCTGATACACAACAGAACGTGCCGGGCTCTTCAAATGTAACTGAATGCGGATACACTCGCTGGGGGGCAAAAGCCGCAAAATTAGATTCACCTTGTTGAAGAGAATCTTCTGAAGAAACACTCTCGGTATCACTATCACTATCCTGAGGATGGTCTTGAGAGTCACTATCTTCGGGAGTATCTTGACGGGGAACACCACTAAATTGTTCTATAAGTTCTCTCCAGAAGTCCCAGTCGTCTGGGAGATAATACCAGGGTTCGCGTATGGCGAGTTGGTTTACGGCGTCAATATTCCTTTCTTGGGCTATGTATAAGAACAAGACACGGGGATCCTCCGGTGGCCATCTTACATCCTCTGGCTGGAGATCCAAGTCGATAATCAATTGGGCGAGGGGGTCCTCTAGGATCCATGGTTCATCTGGGATGTCGTCCAAGGGGTTTATGGGAGCTCCTTCTGCAGGAAGAGGAGTCCAAAAATCAATTACATCAGACGGGGGATCACTTCTCGGCCTTGGCCGCATTCGCAGCCTTCTTCCTCTGCGTCGATGATGTCGTCTGGGCGGAGGTCCGAAAGGGCTGTGGTGGCATGTTGACTTGAAGGCCGGGGATGGACGCCACGGTGGCGTTAGCCGCTGCAATCCGCCAATTATATTGTAGGGCGATGCACAGAAGACGAATACGCTCAATAAGGAATGCTCTATCTTCTTCCGATAGTTGTTCCACATATGCAAAGGAAATATGGATATGGCGTAATTCAATAGCATCTCTGCGAGGCACTGTGGGGTCTTGCAGACGACTCCGAAGGTACACCATGGCGGCATCCACGTCGAAAGTAGCTCCGTAATTGCGTGGAGGAGGGTTCTGCTGTTGTTGTTGGTTTTGCGTAAGGGTCTCAATATGTCGAGTGAGAGCCTGAAGGGATTCCACAAGAGCGACACTTGGGTCAGGAGTTTCGGAGCGTTCATGACTCATGACTTTACGAAACAAATATTTAGTAAGAGTAGTCTGATGTAGTTTCTTGGGGCGCACTGAACTGGTTTGAACACTGTTAGGATCTTGAAGGTTCGAAGACGTCAAAGCGACGCTAACACTCTGCTGGGTCAAAGCACTGGCACTAGTCTTCTGAACACTTCCTTTCGAGGTGCCTATCACTGGCGAGGGACGGATCAACGACGTAGCACTAGAAAGCGAGCCAAAGTCACTGGCTGGCGATGCGAGCACTGAAGCAAAATCCTGTCCAAATTGTTCCTGCGAAAGCGTTACTGTAGGTGACGGCACTCGAGACGCATCGTAAGGGACCGTAAAATGGACGGGACAATCGGGATTGGCGCGACGTCCACGGCACTTACACTTATGCGAAATAATGGTTGCAGTTGCGGGCAGCAAGCGAATGGAAAATGAGCGGCAGTATGTGTACGGAGGGGCTCAACCACACTGGGCGGATCCGAGATTACAAGAATCAATCGAAATCCCACGCGCGCTTCCGACGACCCTACTACCACCCTCAACTTGCTCGAACTGAGCGTATTCCCCCTGGCTGCCAGGTTTTGTTAACCTGGCTGCCAGGTGGAACGCTCTGATTGGCTGAGGGTAGTCGTAGGATCGTGCCGAAGGCACGTGAGACCCCGTCCGCTTTATTCTTTTCTGATGGAACATATGAAATTACATAATTGTTCAAAGTATACAAAATATGTGCAACGGGTAACAGGTAAAAAACTCTACAAATTTGCCGTTGAAGGCAGTATACAACAGCCATATTGTCTGAATGAATATGGACTTTCCTAGGATAATACAATACAGCCGCAAATGCGGCAGCCAAAAATTCAGTTACAAATATAGGAAAGTCTGGCAAGTTAGTCCATTGAAACATTACATCTCCAGACATATCTACGACCGCGATTGATGTGGGTGTCGCATCCACGTGGCACTGGGCGTCGCACGTGACATTTTCCCAGATCAGACGCGGTCGAGATTGAACATTGTGTAAAACAGAGACAAGAAATTTCAAATATTTCTGGTGGAGAATAGCAAACGCAATTGGATATGTTAAGTTAGTGACGGGCGCACACCAAACCACATAGCCGGAGAGCACTTGGCGGGCTCGACGTGAGCGGTGCAATAAGGCTATGGGACACGATTTCACTATCTGAAGATATCTGTCATCTATCGCCAGGGAGTTGTCCTCAAAGTCCACCCATATGCCAAGATACAGCAATCTTTTTGTGGGGTAAAGTACTGATTTATCCATGTTGATTTTCCATGTAAGGGAGAAAAGAATGGAGAGAGCCTCTTCCAGGGATGCAGGATCTCCAATAAGCAGTATATCGTCGTAGTAGACCAGGAAACGCACTAAATGTGCCACATGTGCCTGTAATTCTTGTAGTACGAATCTCTGCATAATTAGTGGGCTGAGCGCCCAGCCCATAGGCAACCTTGTGAACCGATATGTCTTGTCACCACACTTTATTCCGAAGAATCTGCGAGTATATAGGCTCAAGGAGCAGTGGTAGAAACCCTGCGATAAATCTAATTTGACCATGAAGTCATGCGGTGTAGCGAGTTGCGCTATATCTTGCACTTTGGGGAGCGTTACGTGCGAAACATCTTTATAAAAGCGAGTCCACTCGGAACAGTCATAGATTACACGGTATGTATCACCTTTAGGTATGCAGAATATTGGAAAGGAATTCACTATAAGAGCATCCTCTTCGATGATGCCTGCATCACACATAGCGGCCAACACAGAATGATATTTAAATTGCGTGCGTCGAATGCAACAGGGAGCACTGAGGGGCGGAATATGTTTCACTTCTGATACACAACAGAACGTGCCGGGCTCTTCAAATGTAACTGAATGCGGATACACTCGCTGGGGGGCAAAAGCCGCAAAATTAGATTCACCTTGTTGAAGAGAATCTTCTGAAGAAACACTCTCGGTATCACTATCACTATCCTGAGGATGGTCTTGAGAGTCACTATCTTCGGGAGTATCTTGACGGGGAACACCACTAAATTGTTCTATAAGTTCTCTCCAGAAGTCCCAGTCGTCTGGGAGATAATACCAGGGTTCGCGTATGGCGAGTTGGTTTACGGCGTCAATATTCCTTTCTTGGGCTATGTATAAGAACAAGACACGGGGATCCTCCGGTGGCCATCTTACATCCTCTGGCTGGAGATCCAAGTCGATAATCAATTGGGCGAGGGGGTCCTCTAGGATCCATGGTTCATCTGGGATGTCGTCCAAGGGGTTTATGGGAGCTCCTTCTGCAGGAAGAGGAGTCCAAAAATCAATTACATCAGACGGGGGATCACTTCTCGGCCTTGGCCGCATTCGCAGCCTTCTTCCTCTGCGTCGATGATGTCGTCTGGGCGGAGGTCCGAAAGGGCTGTGGTGGCATGTTGACTTGAAGGCCGGGGATGGACGCCACGGTGGCGTTAGCCGCTGCAATCCGCCAATTATATTGTAGGGCGATGCACAGAAGACGAATACGCTCAATAAGGAATGCTCTATCTTCTTCCGATAGTTGTTCCACATATGCAAAGGAAATATGGATATGGCGTAATTCAATAGCATCTCTGCGAGGCACTGTGGGGTCTTGCAGACGACTCCGAAGGTACACCATGGCGGCATCCACGTCGAAAGTAGCTCCGTAATTGCGTGGAGGAGGGTTCTGCTGTTGTTGTTGGTTTTGCGTAAGGGTCTCAATATGTCGAGTGAGAGCCTGAAGGGATTCCACAAGAGCGACACTTGGGTCAGGAGTTTCGGAGCGTTCATGACTCATGACTTTACGAAACAAATATTTAGTAAGAGTAGTCTGATGTAGTTTCTTGGGGCGCACTGAACTGGTTTGAACACTGTTAGGATCTTGAAGGTTCGAAGACGTCAAAGCGACGCTAACACTCTGCTGGGTCAAAGCACTGGCACTAGTCTTCTGAACACTTCCTTTCGAGGTGCCTATCACTGGCGAGGGACGGATCAACGACGTAGCACTAGAAAGCGAGCCAAAGTCACTGGCTGGCGATGCGAGCACTGAAGCAAAATCCTGTCCAAATTGTTCCTGCGAAAGCGTTACTGTAGGTGACGGCACTCGAGACGCATCGTAAGGGACCGTAAAATGGACGGGACAATCGGGATTGGCGCGACGTCCACGGCACTTACACTTATGCGAAATAATGGTTGCAGTTGCGGGCAGCAAGCGAATGGAAAATGAGCGGCAGTATGTGTACGGAGGGGCTCAACCACACTGGGCGGATCCGAGATTACAAGAATCAATCGAAATCCCACGCGCGCTTCCGACGACCCTACTACCACCCTCAACTTGCTCGAACTGAGCGTATTCCCCCTGGCTGCCAGGTTTTGTTAACCTGGCTGCCAGGTGGAACGCTCTGATTGGCTGAATCAATCGAAATCCCACGCGCGCTTCCGACGACCCTACTACCACCCTCAACTTGCTCGAACTGAGCGTATTCCCCCTGGCTGCCAGGTTTTGTTAACCTGGCTGCCAGGTGGAACGCTCTGATTGGCTGAGGGTAGTCGTAGGATCGTGCCGAAGGCACGTGAGACCCCGTCCGCTTTATTCTTTTCTGATGGAACATATGAAATTACATAATTGTTCAAAGTATACAAAATATGTGCAACGGGTAACAGGTAAAAAACTCTACAAATTTGCCGTTGAAGGCAGTATACAACAGCCATATTGTCTGAATGAATATGGACTTTCCTAGGATAATACAATACAGCCGCAAATGCGGCAGCCAAAAATTCAGTTACAAATATAGGAAAGTCTGGCAAGTTAGTCCATTGAAACATTACATCTCCAGACATATCTACGACCGCGATTGATGTGGGTGTCGCATCCACGTGGCACTGGGCGTCGCACGTGACATTTTCCCAGATCAGACGCGGTCGAGATTGAACATTGTGTAAAACAGAGACAAGAAATTTCAAATATTTCTGGTGGAGAATAGCAAACGCAATTGGATATGTTAAGTTAGTGACGGGCGCACACCAAACCACATAGCCGGAGAGCACTTGGCGGGCTCGACGTGAGCGGTGCAATAAGGCTATGGGACACGATTTCACTATCTGAAGATATCTGTCATCTATCGCCAGGGAGTTGTCCTCAAAGTCCACCCATATGCCAAGATACAGCAATCTTTTTGTGGGGTAAAGTACTGATTTATCCATGTTGATTTTCCATGTAAGGGAGAAAAGAATGGAGAGAGCCTCTTCCAGGGATGCAGGATCTCCAATAAGCAGTATATCGTCGTAGTAGACCAGGAAACGCACTAAATGTGCCACATGTGCCTGTAATTCTTGTAGTACGAATCTCTGCATAATTAGTGGGC
>NW_027657606.1:0-23789 GCF_964235325.1 Thermobia domestica | reverse complement strand
CTTATCACAGGCGATCCAAAGCCACTGCACATCATCTGCTACGCACACTATATTCCTCCAATATTTCACTCACTTCCTATATCACGCAACAGAAAATATTAATAAAATTCACTTAGCAACATTTTCATTTTTAATCAACAATACGTATAACAATTAAGAATAAAATTAATTGTGAGCACATTGTTATAATTAGAATACTGTTTTTATTCGTTTACAAATATGGGATTAATATAGAGCTGGCAGCAACAATATATACAACTCATCCTGTATGTATCGTAAATCCTAACTTGAGAAGACATCTCTGACGCAAACAATGAGACAAGAAATCAAATACTATATCCGACACATTTGGGGTTTATTGAACTTCAATGTTGGAAGATACCACCTTGTCGGTAGTACAAATGTAATATCCTTACAACACGCGGAACTTTTGCCAGGCATATCTAGGAATTTGGGAAGATTAATTGATATCCTTAATGTGCAATGTATGATTATGACGCATTGTTATGTACACGCAGACGGAACCAGGACAATCTATAGATGACATTTGCACTGTGTTTGGACAATTTGTTCGCAGAAAGTAACCGTTTTTGTCTATGAATACTTGAGAACATGGAAGGTATGAGATATACATTTTATGCGCAAATATTATAATACAAATCATTGTTAGTTTGGTGGATGCGTGAAAGAAAGAAAAGGAGTAGATTTTTGCAGACGTCCGGATATAAAGCGAGAACTGAGAATACGCATCTATAACATCTATTTTCTTTGTGTTAATGATATCGATGAACTAAACGGGGAAACTAAAATACAACTGTTTGCAGTATAATTCGAAGTATAGTCAAGTGCAGAGGCGTACTCACGGGGTGTCCACCGGGTGCGGACTCCTCGCAAAAGTTCCTAAGTGAACATACATTTGCAGACTTTCTCATTAAATGTAGTTATTAACAGGGAAAATATTGATGTATCATCAATATAAATCTGATCTTACACTTCATCTGTACTCTGTCTGTATCATGTTTTTGTGAAAAAGTAAGTGGAATATTTATCGTGTTTTCGAATGCAGAATAATAGTATATAGACATAGTGGCTTGTAGTATTGGAACCTTGCCCCCCGAAGCTTGGATCCCTTAGAAGAAAAAAAAAATGCATGCGCGCCTGGTGAAATGGTTAACGAATTCAGTTCACTCGATGAATCGACAGATAGTAATACACATTTCGACAGATCGACAGCATTCGACAGATACAGACATATGAAAGTAGCACAAGAATTAGGCGAAAGTCCGTGCGTTTCCTCAATTCACGTAGGAAACAACAGAAAATATCAACTACCATAAAATAATCCGTATATATATTTAATTTATTTGGAATAAAATAAATATAGAAACAACCTGTTCATACATAACTACGGTAAGTGCGTTAATTGCTAACGTAAGAACAAATATGAAACAAGGCACAAAATAAAAAAGAAAAATAAAGTTAAAGGGAATAAATATTTAGGCTTGATTGTCATTCGTATTAAGAAGCTGGGTAATAAAATGTTAAAATCTACAGAAAATTATGAAATTAAATCAGGATTTGAAATAAAAGTCTATACATTGGAAGTAGGCCAGGGAGTTTGCAAGGCAGATGTGTGCGACACGCGTTACTTTATAGATTCCCTTCATTGAACTATAGTAAGCAGTACGAAGATGGTACTTTGCGTATAATCACAGGAAGGATTGAAGTTAATTACCATGGTAATATAATTATTTATTGATAAGTATTTCCATGTTAAATTATGAAAATTATAAGCACAAGGAGGGTGAAAAAGTAGTGTGACCGACTTAGCAATGACTGAAACATAAAATAGAAAAGCGAATAAAAACAAATGCCTTTTGAGTTATGTGGAATAAAGTTTCTTCTAGCCAGTAAGGAAGAATAGGATCTGGTGCATTCATTGAATACCTGAAAAAAATCGTTTATCAAAATAGAAGGAAACACACTTATCGTTGTGGCAACTACGAACTTCTGTTTACCTCAGCCCGCCTCAGCAAGTGCTTTCTATCCGGTCCGCGCTCCGTAACCAAACTCAACGCTGCCTGCCAGCGAAAATTTCATTCTTCAGTATCGTTGAGTTTATTGCAGAAAGCAATGGCAGATACGGCATCAGCACCTGCAGCCCCGGCACAGGCTTCTCCTAAGAAGTCTGCAAAGCCTAAGAAACCAAAAACAACACCTTCTCATCCAAGAACATCAGAAATGGTGAACAACGCCATCAAGAATTTGAAGGAAAGGGGAGGAAGTTCACTGCAAGCTATTAAGAAATACATCTCTCAGAACTACAAAGTGGATGCCGAGAAGCTTGCTCCATTTATCAAGAAATACTTGAGAAGTGCAGTTGCTTCTGGGTCTTTGGTTCAGACCAAGGGAAAAGGTGCATCTGGATCGTTTAAGCTTAGTGCTTCATCGCTGAAGGAGAAGCCTGAAGGTGGATCTTCAACCAAGGCGAAACGATCAGCATCAAAGGAGAAGAAGCCTGCGAAAAAGCCAGCAGCTAAACGTCCCAAGAAGACTGGTGAAAAGAAAAAGGCTGCTGCTCCCAAACCTAAGAAATCACCATCTAAAGTGAAGAAGGCAAAAACTCCCAAGAAGCCAAAGGCCCCGAAGCCAAAGAAGGCTACAGCAAAACCGAAAAGTGCTAAGAAGGCTGCACCAAAGAAGAAGTAAATGTGTCAGTAAATCATCTGACATTTTAAAACGGCTCTTTTTAGAGCCATCAAATACTTTGAGAAGAGTAAAATTGTGCTTTTCCTATCATTATCACATGTTCATTCATAGCAATGTATAGTATACACGCAAGGGACTTTGAGTTTTCTTTTTAACCGAAGCACTTCTTGATGTAAGTGCTTTATAACAGAGGGGAATTGAGGGTGGGGAAAGAAAGCTTTCACGGGTGTCAAGAATGGTGTACTCGAAAAAAAATGGGGAACACATTACGTAATGTCAATTTGTGATCACTTACTTTTTCCTTGTTCCTATCTTCAAGTAGCGAAACAGTACAGAAAACGCACTTAATGCATTTGTTAGAAAAACTTTTGCAGGCTGACTGGGTTCGATTCTCGGTGGGAGCTCAAATGTTTCGCATTGCACGTTAATAAGTAGGTCCACGTTTGAAACAGCCTTGCTGCTGAAAGGGACACTAAACTAAAATCAACTCTTTTCAAGGCTGGGGTGAAAGAAATGTTCGAACTTATTACAACTCGTGAAAGTGAAGTAGACTGTTTCAATTTAACGTCGTACTATTATGATTTTTATGATAAAGGAGACGGGTGATTACGCCTAATGAATGATGGAAATACTGGTGTAATGAGAAAGTGTTAGGAAAAGGGAACACGCTAATAACCACGGATACCGTCTTATAATTCGTAATATTGCTATAAAGAAAAATAGTAACACCAGCAGAAATGTAGGTGTACAATTGAACTGATGTTAAGTACAAACAGACACTTAAAGAAAGTTTAGTTTAACGTTTGCATTCAACAGCAGCGACCTCTGAGAAAATATTACTTTTGCTACCTTGGAAGAAGTACATATTTCGCCTGCGAGTTCTATGAGATTAATAACGTTGAGAAGGGCAAACAGTGGTTGAATCGAAGTTAACTTATGCAACATATGGCAAAATCGAATCCTTGACCACATAAAACGAAGATAATCAATCGGTAAACATAGGGGAAAACTAAAGAATATACTTGAAAGATAGGATGATATACGAAACGAGAGGAAAACGAAGGTAGATGTATTAACTATGCAACATACGGCGTGAGAATTTAAAAAAAAAAGATAACAAGTATGGACAAGATCCTTGTTAGGATAACAGCATCTCTAAGTAGTGTATTGGTCCTAAAAAGGACCGTTTTTGAACTCAGTGCCAGAACTTCAAACTTAAGCACGTTCCCCACGGATGCGGCGAGCAAGCTGAATGTCCTTAGGCATGATTGTGACTCTCTTTGCGTGAATAGCACACAAGTTGGTGTCTTCGAAAAGCCCTACAAGGTAAGCTTCACTTGCCTCCTGTAAAGCCATGACAGCTGAGCTTTGGAAGCGAAGATCTGTCTTGAAATCTTGTGCAATTTCTCGGACGAGTCGTTGGAAGGGCAGCTTGCGGATGAGCAATTCAGTGCTCTTCTGGTAACGACGAATTTCTCGGAGAGCCACAGTACCAGGCCTGTAACGATGGGGCTTTTTCACTCCACCGGTAGCTGGAGCACTCTTTCTTGCAGCTTTGGTGGCAAGCTGCTTTCGAGGAGCTTTGCCTCCAGTAGATTTCCTAGCTGTCTGCTTGGTACGTGCCATTGCAACTGTCACGACTTGTTTCAAATAATTGCGCGCTGAATGAAGTCAAGTTATATAAAGAGCAAAACCGTTAAATCAAGCTATTTCTCATTGGATAAAGTCAGTCGAAAAGGACAGTTCTCATTGGCTTAGACACGTTTTGTGTTTTTCCTCCGTGCTTTCCCTGCATGATCGAAGGAACAAAACCACGAGTCTTGGGCTGCTTGGGCTTGTATTTCTCGTGTGTGGTGAGCGAAGCAGTAACATATCGAAATGACAGGACGTGGAAAAGGAGGCAAGGGTCTTGGCAAAGGAGGTGCCAAGCGCCACCGTAAAGTTCTTCGTGACAACATCCAGGGTATCACCAAACCCGCTATTAGGCGTCTTGCTCGCCGTGGTGGTGTGAAGCGTATCTCTGGTCTCATTTATGAAGAGACCCGAGGAGTATTGAAAGTATTCCTGGAGAACGTAATCAGAGATGCTGTTACATACACAGAACACGCCAAGAGGAAGACAGTGACAGCTATGGATGTTGTGTATGCCTTGAAGAGGCAAGGAAGAACCCTGTACGGTTTCGGAGGTTAAGTTGGGGTTCCTCCTATTTTGGATATAAAATTGGCATAAACGGCTCTTTTCAGAGCCAACAAATTTATATAAAGGGAAAGATTTACTTTGTGCGATTTTCTGTTAGATTATAAGAATTCGTGTAACTACATTAAAGCCTTTTGATGCACACAAAATTACAGACGTAGAGAGATTAATTTGAGAAAATCATACGTTTTTTTTTACATTATGTACGTTCATGTATACGTATTCATATGTAGCAGTATTAATGCTGGAGAAGGGGTTCTGGTTGGAAATTGGCGATTTGTTGGAAGTAGCGAGCATGAGAGATGCGAAACGCAAGTCGGAATTTCTGTTCTGACAGTAGGATGTACGTATAGAGGCTTATACAACTTCTATACTGTGCTGTGAGGGGCGAATAATGCGTTAGAAACCTGAATCTTGTCCTTTATCTTGTTTACGTGGTCTTGGGTTCGATTTTTTTCTTTTGCGGTAGTGTCTATTGTGATTTACATGTAAATTAATGACACTTCGTAGCGGGTTAGTAAAATAAAGAGTAATACAAATATGAGATGTAGGTTAATGCATTGTATACTTCACATTATTTACTAAAGAAAGGCAGTAGTTACAAGAAACCTAGGCTCGCTCGTTGGGCACAGTAGCAAATGAGTTCTGAGATCAGAGAATAAGAGTAGTTGCGTATTACAAACCATATACATATAACACATATCACACAAATATGAATATCGACCTTGCAAAGAATAAATCGTACTTAAGTGTGCATTTAATGTCATTACTATGTTGCAAAAGAAATTTAGGAAAGTTTTTTGATCCGCTCTGTTCATGATGTCATTGGGGCATAGTAATGAACAATAATAAATGTCGAGAACATATTGAACAGAGTAATTTCAGCCAAGCCAACGCAAGAGAGAAACATGAGTGCTTTAAGAATGTTGGAAATTCCTTTGTCTAGCATGAAGTACATGAGAATATGTGGTATGAGGTTTTCTTCCATTGCTGAGAATCTGGGCTCGACTGTCCTGTCCTCTGGGTAATATGAGCCCGATGTACGCAAATATCAAAAAAATGTAGCTAGCGACAATACAAAAGGTAATGATCTTATAATTAATAATGTAGTGGGAACTAAGCACATCGCTGTTTGGAGTATTCTAAAGATAGTGTGACTTCCTATGGGCTTCAATTACGATCGACGACTACACATACTAATTAATCGAATAGCAGCGAGAATTTCGAATGACACTAAGCAACTATCTCAGACACTTTTGATGAGTCTGTATATCGAAAACAATTCATTTCAATCGTAAATCTCCTCTATAAAGGGGTTTGTGGCCCTCATAAGGGCCGATTTGTATGAGATATAGGTCTTACATTTATGCCTTCTTCTCAGTTTTCTTGGGCAGAAGTACACAGCTTGAATGTTGGGCAAAACACCACCCTGAGCGATTGTAACTCCAGACAACAACTTGTTTAATTCCTCGTCGTTACGGATAGCTAACTGCAGATGACGTGGAATAATCCTAGTCTTCTTGTTGTCACGAGCAGCGTTGCCTGCCAACTCAAGAACTTCAGCTGCCAGGTATTCCATGACTGCAGCCAAATACACGGGAGCGCAGCACCAACTCGTTCGGCATAGTTACCCTTTCGCAAAAGACGATGGATTCTGCCTACTGGGAATTGAAGGCCAGCCCTGCTGGAGCGGGACTTGCTCTTTCCCTTGACTTTTCCACTTTGCCGCGACCAGACATTGTTCAATATTCTTTCGTAATAAGATGAGAGGAAAAATTGCGGCCTCCCATGAATCAAGTCAGTTTTGTTACTACTTCAAGCGTGCACCCGAGTGCATCAAATGAAAAGCAAGGCAGTTGGCGCGAATTGAAACACGTACTGTAATTTAAATGAAGTCGATAAATCGGCGGACACATCTAATTTTGCTGAACGAGTGAGTCATCATGCCACCAAAAACTAGCGGAAAGGCTGCAAAGAAGGCTGGTAAAGCCCAAAAGAATATCTCCAAGGGAGATAAGAAGAAGAAGAGGAGGAGGAAGGAGAGCTATGCCATTTACATCTACAAAGTTTTGAAGCAAGTGCATCCTGACACTGGCATATCTAGCAAAGCTATGAGTATCATGAACAGCTTTGTTAATGACATCTTCGAGCGTATTGCTGCTGAAGCTTCTCGTTTGGCCCATTACAATAAGCGGTCAACTATCACCAGCCGGGAAATCCAAACAGCTGTGCGCCTTCTTTTGCCTGGTGAACTTGCCAAGCACGCTGTAAGTGAGGGTACGAAGGCTGTTACCAAGTACACAAGCTCTAAGTAAAAATCTTCTTCAAGATTTTTCATTTCAAACGGTCCTTGTCAGGACCAACACATTATTCGAAAGAGTTAAATCACGAAATTTGCTTCATTCTGTTATGTAGAAACACCTTGAAATCCAATTTCTATATGCTGTTAGTAAAAAAGTAAAGCACATAGCGGAGATGTGTCGTGCTTGTATACGAAAGGCATTTACTCGCCGGAGATCTACACTTAGTCATAATAATTTACTTTTAAAAAGTGGTAATACATTCCGTGTTAAGTATAGTAGTAGGTGCACACGGATCGGAAATCAGGTTATTTTAATGTGCCGTGCAAATAAACAGGCTGTTAGTGTAAGAAATAGTGGGTATAACGCTTAGAATATCGATTAATCGCTATGAAATAATGTTGATAAATTATCTCTTGAAAGTACTATAAAATTAATGTTTCTAGTATTTTCGTACTTGAAGGATAATGAAATTTGAAAAAGAGATGCCAACAGCACCTGGTGTTCCCAGGCGGTCACCCATCCAAGTACTGACCAGGCCCGATGCTGCTTGACTTCGGTGATCGGACGAGAACCGGTATATTCAGCATGGTATGGCCGTTGGCAACTACCTTTTCTTCAATGTCCTGTTAAGGAAGTATGTTTTAAGTAAGAATTGACATTATTAACTATAAAGGCAAGCATATTAACGTCGTTAACATTACTTGGAATATACTAATATTCGAATAAATATTTGAATGTTCGAATGATGAGTGATTCGGATGTTCATAGTGCCACTATGTCCTATCGAGTTTACTATCACGAACCACGTATGAAATTGTATATAAATAAATAAAAATAAATCCTTTATTAAGTATTGATTACAGGAAAAAGGCAAACTTACATTCTTTAATGTACACAATGAAATGTATGAAAGATATTTTTAAGATATGTTTCACTTACCCTTTATAACGCAAGGTAGTTTTCAGTGTAGCATCCTCTTCAGCTGCGAGATAACGTAAGGCAGATGATCATTCAGTCGTGAAGCACTAAAATGTAATATACATTTTAACTATTATCGATAAGAATTATTTACTGCAGGGATGCAAATAAAGTGAGGCAAATTAGTAAATAAAAACCGATACTGTAACTGATAATGTAATTACGTATCTGTATTAGTTGTATATACAGTAATCGCACGATTATCCGCGGAGTTGGATGTTGGCATAATCGCGCATAATCAGCAGTATGAGCAGAAAAGGGAAATGAAATGAAATCTTTAGATTTACGTCGCATACTTATACCGGTTACGCTAAAGGAGACGGTGATGATGAGTACTGAATGAAGAAAGTGGGAGGAAACGGGAGAAACCCGAGAAAACCCATGAGCACGGTCTTTATGCACGACAAAGTTCACACGGCACGAGCTGGGATTGAACCAGGGACCCCAAGCACCGGAGGCCAAAAAAGGGACAAAAAGTCTTTCGTGCAACTTTCGTTTTCGGTAAAAAGTTTACACATAATTTAGAAAGAGTAGTTTTCTGGTCTTTTTATTTCACAAGTTGGTTCATGTCTATATTTTTTACATGCATAAAAAATTTTTCAACTCCCTTGCTTAGTTCCTGTTAAAGACCTCTACCTCTGATTGTATTTTTTGCACATATTCTTATTGTTTTCAGACAACATTTCTAAGAGCGTAATTTATCGTCAGCAAGAAAAGAAAAGGAAAGCCTCGGATAGTGGAATGTGTACTGTATATATATATATATATATATATATATATATATATATATATATATATATATATATATACGTATTAGTATATAGTTTTATTTTATACGTCTCCTATTATTACACAATGTGCAGATATTGTGAAAGCGCAAGTAAATATGTATAACTCCCCGTTCTGCACTTAATAACTTGAAAGAAGTTCGGGGAAGGTAGTGTAACAGAAAGTGCAAACAGAAATGAGGGTTTACAGGCATTTAATATTATTCCGTAGTAGTATGATTTTTTGTAAAATATATATATATATATATATATATATATATATATATATATATATATATATATATATATATATATATATATATATATATATATATAAACATACATATTCAATGATATAGTAAGAGGTTAGCAGCACTGATAGAACTGCAGAAAGTACAAAACCGTTAATAAGAAAGAGAGAGAGATGGTGGCCGCTTTTGTGCTTTTCATTGGCTAATTCCGAATTGCGCGCGAATACGTACGAGATTTCTTTCTTTTTCCTCTTCGCAGCCCAGATGTTGCCAATTAGAAGTTTTTAGTACTACATTTGTATGAAAATGTTGCCTTTAAGAAATGTGGTTTGCATACGGAGAAAAGAGCAAAATGAATATTTATCTTAGTGGGCATGAAAAAAGACGAAACATTTTGCAAGATGGACACACGAACTTCCTTAATGCAGGCGTTCAGTACATTATTGTAAAGAAAAAAACACTAAAAAGAATTACTTCAATATCCCTAGCAACATTCAACAATTCATAGAGAAAAATCTTTATTTTGAGAACAATGGAAAACTATGTAATTGTAGATAACTACTAAATTTAATGATTAAGGAAAACGTTTAGGCCCGGCCCTTCAGAAAGAAAGTGCACAGAATTTTCTCTCATGGAAGCAATTGCAAAATCAACATTTTGTTTGCAGTTATAATTAGAGGATCTATATACAGGGTGTTCGAAAAAGAATGTATCCTCTTGAAAGAAAATATTCTCTGGGCCCCTAATCCTTTATATACCGAAAGGAAGTTTGTATAGCATTTTTTCTTACCTTCGTTAGAAGAATTGAAAGTGACTACTATCGTGACACGGGAGATATTTGATCGATAGTCGAATTACTCCCATGCTCGAATGAACACGTCTCTTGTAAGGAGAGGAAAGGCTTCTGTGATCCGCTATCGCAGCTGTGTCATATCTGCAGAGAATGTTAGGACACAAACGTGATCTTTGAGAGCCTCGTGAAAAGAAGTCGCATAGTATCATGTGTGGAGACATCGGGGCCATCTGAAGAACGCTTCATCATTAGGACCAAGGGCGAGTTACGAAACACTCTGGGATATATTTATTAACATAACTTCTCGTCATTCTGCAAGTGTGGTGGAGCTCCATCCTATTGGAAAAGGAAACCTCGGGAGCCCTCTTCATGTGTAGGTATCGTTCACATCTGAAGCATGTGAAGATAGATTACTGTACTATCGTGTACCTAAAATCATTTTCTACGAATACGAACATGTCTACACTGAAGGCAGTGCAGCTCTTTTTCTCTTTTTTTTTTGGTCATGTATTGTAACGCGGGGCAATGCACACAATAACATGTAATGTTGTGTATCATCATAAAGGGCCAGGGCGATGATTGGATCTTGATGGACGTGGAGAACTGATAGGTGATGTGAGTGGTATTGTGATCTATGGTTGTATGTTTACTGATGAATGCATAAGGAGAGGTGAAGGGGTTGCCTTTTTTTTTATGTCGATCGGCAGGGAAGCGATTGGGAAACTTTTGACTTTGTTTTTCAACCGAATATATTGATTGAATAGGTCGCCGACAATTTTACGGGGCGTCACGTCGTTGCCTTTTTCATGTCGATCGCGAGCGAAGCGAGCGTTTTTTTTTTTTTTTTTTTTTACCGACAATATGTATTGAATCGGTTGCCAACACCTTTAGGGGCGCGTCACGTCCTTCTTTCTGTGCTGATCGCGAGCGAAGCGAGCGCGAAATTTTTGACTTTTTTTTTTTTTTTTTTACCCACAATATTTATTCAATCGGTCGCCAACACTTTTAGGGGTGCGTCACGTCCTCTTTTCTCTGCTGATCGCGAGCGAAGCGAGCGCGAAATTTTGACCTTTTTTTCTCTTTTTAATTCTTTTTTTTTTCTTTAAGAAAAAATATTGATTTCATAGGTCGCCAACATTTTTACGGGATGGAACATCGTTTATTTGTTTTTCCAACCGTCTTTCTGTCTTGAGCCCCCGCCAAGTTAACTTTATGGTGGACAAAAACTATGTGCGGTGGGTTACCGCGGGGTTCTCCCGTTTCCTCCCACTTTCTTCATTCCACCACCATTTCAATCATTTCTCATAATCAGCGCCTCTTTTAGCCTAAGCGGCATAACGTGGGACGTAAAACAAAGATTTCCTTTAGTTGCTTTCTGTCTTGATTACGAGCGCGAAATTTTTTACTTTTTTTTTCTTTCTTTTGATATTATTCATTTAATAGGACGGCAACACCTTTACGGGCCGCCGCGTCGTCGTTTACACTTCTTCAGCCCATATTCTTTCTGCTTGTTCGTTTTCCGGCATCTTGTTATCACCGCCCGCGGGAATGCCTATGTCTTTCATCGCTTTTTGAAGCAAATCTTTAATAAATATGCACTCTCACATTTCTACTAATATGCATACCACAGTGGATAGACTGTAACTAGGAAAGCAGAAGCCTGCATATCATATTATTTAACAGTTGAAAGTGAACTGCCATTTTAAGTTTGATTTTGATCAGATGAGTGCAGTTCAACTCGTCGACAATTGTGAAGATTCTCGAGGTTAGGGACCATCCATTTTGTGCTTTGTAATGAAAATGGCTGCAGCCAAACTTCTCTGATCTGAATGAAACTTGGCATGATGATACATCTTGACCTGCTCTACAAGTTTATTTAGTATTTTCCGTTGCGCAGGCTTTTGCTTCTCCAGGTTCTCCCATGGAACTGAGAAACGTATTCAGTCGAACTTCTGCGGTAAGTCAGTATATCATCCTGAGAAGTTTGATCGAGATAGCAGAGGTTCGACTATTCGTTTTTCAATTCCATGTGATATTACAACACGGTGAACTAAATTTATATAGAAAC
This sequence comes from Thermobia domestica, assembly GCF_964235325.1. Lineage (NCBI taxonomy): Eukaryota > Metazoa > Arthropoda > Insecta > Zygentoma > Lepismatidae > Thermobia > Thermobia domestica. Next base: position 11,724 of record NW_027657606.1, on the reverse strand, counting down.
ACTTTGATTTTGTTTTGTTTTTTGCTAGCATTAAACTGAGAAAATGTTATTGAATAGACAGAGAACACCACTCAAAGAAAAGTACATCATAAGAATATATATATGGTTGCTGTGGTTCTCGGTTTAATTTGCTAGTTAAGAAACTTGCTCTAAATAAGTACATCTTACAGGTGAAAAACTAAGCCAGGCGATAGAATTAAATATAAAGTTATACACTTTTATTTTACGTTTACTAGTGTTGGGTTACTACTGTAAAATAAGTCAGTATATATGAAAGATAACTGTATTAGGTACTATTTTCCACCGGCGGTGTATTCTTGCATAGTGTACTTAATGTTTACAAGCGGGGCGCTACTAGTATGGATGCATGACAAGTGCTATTGAAACTCGAAAACTAACTGGTTTCCACTACCCTTGCTTATACGTATACCCGCGTCGCCTTCGCTCCTGTTCACTTTGGACGCACATTCTTGCTATCGCTCAGGCCCCCAGCTTTCTCCTGTTTTGGCTCCCTTAAATAGTATTCGTGCTTTTTATTGGCCACCTGGCAAAGCACTTGTAATGATTTTACACCAGTAACTCTAAAATACATGTGTATTACTTTATTTAATTCTGTCGTCTGCAGAATTTTTTTTTTTTTCGTACAAATATGCCTTTTCATGCAGAACACTGAATTTTGCCTGTAAATTTTTGAGAATATGCTGTGACGAAACTTGAGCACCGTTCTTCTTTTCTTTCTTATCACGAGTCTTCTTTAGCCTAATGAGCACAATCATCACACGATAACGACTATTCTTTTCATTTAACTTGTAAACAAGTTGAACTAATAATAATAATTGATGTACAAAGGAGAAGTGTCCTACATATTTGAGGTAAAAAATAAAATAAATATACTTCTACTTCATCCGTGTTTACAAAGTTAAATGTTATCGATTTACATAAAATGGTCACCTATCCACACACTGACCAGGCTCGACACTGCTTGACCATACATATTAAAACATCGGTCCCACTGAATACACAAGTAGTAAGCACATTCACATAAAAATAATTAGGATTACAGTATATAAAATGTGTTAATTAAAATAGCAAATGCCTTACCTTATCACAGGCGATCCAAAGCCACTGCACATCATCTGCTACGCACACTATATTCCTCCAATATTTCACTCACTTCCTATATCACGCAACAGAAAATATTAATAAAATTCACTTAGCAACATTTTCATTTTTAATCAACAATACGTATAACAATTAAGAATAAAATTAATTGTGAGCACATTGTTATAATTAGAATACTGTTTTTATTCGTTTACAAATATGGGATTAATATAGAGCTGGCAGCAACAATATATACAACTCATCCTGTATGTATCGTAAATCCTAACTTGAGAAGACATCTCTGACGCAAACAATGAGACAAGAAATCAAATACTATATCCGACACATTTGGGGTTTATTGAACTTCAATGTTGGAAGATACCACCTTGTCGGTAGTACAAATGTAATATCCTTACAACACGCGGAACTTTTGCCAGGCATATCTAGGAATTTGGGAAGATTAATTGATATCCTTAATGTGCAATGTATGATTATGACGCATTGTTATGTACACGCAGACGGAACCAGGACAATCTATAGATGACATTTGCACTGTGTTTGGACAATTTGTTCGCAGAAAGTAACCGTTTTTGTCTATGAATACTTGAGAACATGGAAGGTATGAGATATACATTTTATGCGCAAATATTATAATACAAATCATTGTTAGTTTGGTGGATGCGTGAAAGAAAGAAAAGGAGTAGATTTTTGCAGACGTCCGGATATAAAGCGAGAACTGAGAATACGCATCTATAACATCTATTTTCTTTGTGTTAATGATATCGATGAACTAAACGGGGAAACTAAAATACAACTGTTTGCAGTATAATTCGAAGTATAGTCAAGTGCAGAGGCGTACTCACGGGGTGTCCACCGGGTGCGGACTCCTCGCAAAAGTTCCTAAGTGAACATACATTTGCAGACTTTCTCATTAAATGTAGTTATTAACAGGGAAAATATTGATGTATCATCAATATAAATCTGATCTTACACTTCATCTGTACTCTGTCTGTATCATGTTTTTGTGAAAAAGTAAGTGGAATATTTATCGTGTTTTCGAATGCAGAATAATAGTATATAGACATAGTGGCTTGTAGTATTGGAACCTTGCCCCCCGAAGCTTGGATCCCTTAGAAGAAAAAAAAAATGCATGCGCGCCTGGTGAAATGGTTAACGAATTCAGTTCACTCGATGAATCGACAGATAGTAATACACATTTCGACAGATCGACAGCATTCGACAGATACAGACATATGAAAGTAGCACAAGAATTAGGCGAAAGTCCGTGCGTTTCCTCAATTCACGTAGGAAACAACAGAAAATATCAACTACCATAAAATAATCCGTATATATATTTAATTTATTTGGAATAAAATAAATATAGAAACAACCTGTTCATACATAACTACGGTAAGTGCGTTAATTGCTAACGTAAGAACAAATATGAAACAAGGCACAAAATAAAAAAGAAAAATAAAGTTAAAGGGAATAAATATTTAGGCTTGATTGTCATTCGTATTAAGAAGCTGGGTAATAAAATGTTAAAATCTACAGAAAATTATGAAATTAAATCAGGATTTGAAATAAAAGTCTATACATTGGAAGTAGGCCAGGGAGTTTGCAAGGCAGATGTGTGCGACACGCGTTACTTTATAGATTCCCTTCATTGAACTATAGTAAGCAGTACGAAGATGGTACTTTGCGTATAATCACAGGAAGGATTGAAGTTAATTACCATGGTAATATAATTATTTATTGATAAGTATTTCCATGTTAAATTATGAAAATTATAAGCACAAGGAGGGTGAAAAAGTAGTGTGACCGACTTAGCAATGACTGAAACATAAAATAGAAAAGCGAATAAAAACAAATGCCTTTTGAGTTATGTGGAATAAAGTTTCTTCTAGCCAGTAAGGAAGAATAGGATCTGGTGCATTCATTGAATACCTGAAAAAAATCGTTTATCAAAATAGAAGGAAACACACTTATCGTTGTGGCAACTACGAACTTCTGTTTACCTCAGCCCGCCTCAGCAAGTGCTTTCTATCCGGTCCGCGCTCCGTAACCAAACTCAACGCTGCCTGCCAGCGAAAATTTCATTCTTCAGTATCGTTGAGTTTATTGCAGAAAGCAATGGCAGATACGGCATCAGCACCTGCAGCCCCGGCACAGGCTTCTCCTAAGAAGTCTGCAAAGCCTAAGAAACCAAAAACAACACCTTCTCATCCAAGAACATCAGAAATGGTGAACAACGCCATCAAGAATTTGAAGGAAAGGGGAGGAAGTTCACTGCAAGCTATTAAGAAATACATCTCTCAGAACTACAAAGTGGATGCCGAGAAGCTTGCTCCATTTATCAAGAAATACTTGAGAAGTGCAGTTGCTTCTGGGTCTTTGGTTCAGACCAAGGGAAAAGGTGCATCTGGATCGTTTAAGCTTAGTGCTTCATCGCTGAAGGAGAAGCCTGAAGGTGGATCTTCAACCAAGGCGAAACGATCAGCATCAAAGGAGAAGAAGCCTGCGAAAAAGCCAGCAGCTAAACGTCCCAAGAAGACTGGTGAAAAGAAAAAGGCTGCTGCTCCCAAACCTAAGAAATCACCATCTAAAGTGAAGAAGGCAAAAACTCCCAAGAAGCCAAAGGCCCCGAAGCCAAAGAAGGCTACAGCAAAACCGAAAAGTGCTAAGAAGGCTGCACCAAAGAAGAAGTAAATGTGTCAGTAAATCATCTGACATTTTAAAACGGCTCTTTTTAGAGCCATCAAATACTTTGAGAAGAGTAAAATTGTGCTTTTCCTATCATTATCACATGTTCATTCATAGCAATGTATAGTATACACGCAAGGGACTTTGAGTTTTCTTTTTAACCGAAGCACTTCTTGATGTAAGTGCTTTATAACAGAGGGGAATTGAGGGTGGGGAAAGAAAGCTTTCACGGGTGTCAAGAATGGTGTACTCGAAAAAAAATGGGGAACACATTACGTAATGTCAATTTGTGATCACTTACTTTTTCCTTGTTCCTATCTTCAAGTAGCGAAACAGTACAGAAAACGCACTTAATGCATTTGTTAGAAAAACTTTTGCAGGCTGACTGGGTTCGATTCTCGGTGGGAGCTCAAATGTTTCGCATTGCACGTTAATAAGTAGGTCCACGTTTGAAACAGCCTTGCTGCTGAAAGGGACACTAAACTAAAATCAACTCTTTTCAAGGCTGGGGTGAAAGAAATGTTCGAACTTATTACAACTCGTGAAAGTGAAGTAGACTGTTTCAATTTAACGTCGTACTATTATGATTTTTATGATAAAGGAGACGGGTGATTACGCCTAATGAATGATGGAAATACTGGTGTAATGAGAAAGTGTTAGGAAAAGGGAACACGCTAATAACCACGGATACCGTCTTATAATTCGTAATATTGCTATAAAGAAAAATAGTAACACCAGCAGAAATGTAGGTGTACAATTGAACTGATGTTAAGTACAAACAGACACTTAAAGAAAGTTTAGTTTAACGTTTGCATTCAACAGCAGCGACCTCTGAGAAAATATTACTTTTGCTACCTTGGAAGAAGTACATATTTCGCCTGCGAGTTCTATGAGATTAATAACGTTGAGAAGGGCAAACAGTGGTTGAATCGAAGTTAACTTATGCAACATATGGCAAAATCGAATCCTTGACCACATAAAACGAAGATAATCAATCGGTAAACATAGGGGAAAACTAAAGAATATACTTGAAAGATAGGATGATATACGAAACGAGAGGAAAACGAAGGTAGATGTATTAACTATGCAACATACGGCGTGAGAATTTAAAAAAAAAGATAACAAGTATGGACAAGATCCTTGTTAGGATAACAGCATCTCTAAGTAGTGTATTGGTCCTAAAAAGGACCGTTTTTGAACTCAGTGCCAGAACTTCAAACTTAAGCACGTTCCCCACGGATGCGGCGAGCAAGCTGAATGTCCTTAGGCATGATTGTGACTCTCTTTGCGTGAATAGCACACAAGTTGGTGTCTTCGAAAAGCCCTACAAGGTAAGCTTCACTTGCCTCCTGTAAAGCCATGACAGCTGAGCTTTGGAAGCGAAGATCTGTCTTGAAATCTTGTGCAATTTCTCGGACGAGTCGTTGGAAGGGCAGCTTGCGGATGAGCAATTCAGTGCTCTTCTGGTAACGACGAATTTCTCGGAGAGCCACAGTACCAGGCCTGTAACGATGGGGCTTTTTCACTCCACCGGTAGCTGGAGCACTCTTTCTTGCAGCTTTGGTGGCAAGCTGCTTTCGAGGAGCTTTGCCTCCAGTAGATTTCCTAGCTGTCTGCTTGGTACGTGCCATTGCAACTGTCACGACTTGTTTCAAATAATTGCGCGCTGAATGAAGTCAAGTTATATAAAGAGCAAAACCGTTAAATCAAGCTATTTCTCATTGGATAAAGTCAGTCGAAAAGGACAGTTCTCATTGGCTTAGACACGTTTTGTGTTTTTCCTCCGTGCTTTCCCTGCATGATCGAAGGAACAAAACCACGAGTCTTGGGCTGCTTGGGCTTGTATTTCTCGTGTGTGGTGAGCGAAGCAGTAACATATCGAAATGACAGGACGTGGAAAAGGAGGCAAGGGTCTTGGCAAAGGAGGTGCCAAGCGCCACCGTAAAGTTCTTCGTGACAACATCCAGGGTATCACCAAACCCGCTATTAGGCGTCTTGCTCGCCGTGGTGGTGTGAAGCGTATCTCTGGTCTCATTTATGAAGAGACCCGAGGAGTATTGAAAGTATTCCTGGAGAACGTAATCAGAGATGCTGTTACATACACAGAACACGCCAAGAGGAAGACAGTGACAGCTATGGATGTTGTGTATGCCTTGAAGAGGCAAGGAAGAACCCTGTACGGTTTCGGAGGTTAAGTTGGGGTTCCTCCTATTTTGGATATAAAATTGGCATAAACGGCTCTTTTCAGAGCCAACAAATTTATATAAAGGGAAAGATTTACTTTGTGCGATTTTCTGTTAGATTATAAGAATTCGTGTAACTACATTAAAGCCTTTTGATGCACACAAAATTACAGACGTAGAGAGATTAATTTGAGAAAATCATACGTTTTTTTTTACATTATGTACGTTCATGTATACGTATTCATATGTAGCAGTATTAATGCTGGAGAAGGGGTTCTGGTTGGAAATTGGCGATTTGTTGGAAGTAGCGAGCATGAGAGATGCGAAACGCAAGTCGGAATTTCTGTTCTGACAGTAGGATGTACGTATAGAGGCTTATACAACTTCTATACTGTGCTGTGAGGGGCGAATAATGCGTTAGAAACCTGAATCTTGTCCTTTATCTTGTTTACGTGGTCTTGGGTTCGATTTTTTTCTTTTGCGGTAGTGTCTATTGTGATTTACATGTAAATTAATGACACTTCGTAGCGGGTTAGTAAAATAAAGAGTAATACAAATATGAGATGTAGGTTAATGCATTGTATACTTCACATTATTTACTAAAGAAAGGCAGTAGTTACAAGAAACCTAGGCTCGCTCGTTGGGCACAGTAGCAAATGAGTTCTGAGATCAGAGAATAAGAGTAGTTGCGTATTACAAACCATATACATATAACACATATCACACAAATATGAATATCGACCTTGCAAAGAATAAATCGTACTTAAGTGTGCATTTAATGTCATTACTATGTTGCAAAAGAAATTTAGGAAAGTTTTTTGATCCGCTCTGTTCATGATGTCATTGGGGCATAGTAATGAACAATAATAAATGTCGAGAACATATTGAACAGAGTAATTTCAGCCAAGCCAACGCAAGAGAGAAACATGAGTGCTTTAAGAATGTTGGAAATTCCTTTGTCTAGCATGAAGTACATGAGAATATGTGGTATGAGGTTTTCTTCCATTGCTGAGAATCTGGGCTCGACTGTCCTGTCCTCTGGGTAATATGAGCCCGATGTACGCAAATATCAAAAAAATGTAGCTAGCGACAATACAAAAGGTAATGATCTTATAATTAATAATGTAGTGGGAACTAAGCACATCGCTGTTTGGAGTATTCTAAAGATAGTGTGACTTCCTATGGGCTTCAATTACGATCGACGACTACACATACTAATTAATCGAATAGCAGCGAGAATTTCGAATGACACTAAGCAACTATCTCAGACACTTTTGATGAGTCTGTATATCGAAAACAATTCATTTCAATCGTAAATCTCCTCTATAAAGGGGTTTGTGGCCCTCATAAGGGCCGATTTGTATGAGATATAGGTCTTACATTTATGCCTTCTTCTCAGTTTTCTTGGGCAGAAGTACAGCTTGAATGTTGGGCAAAACACCACCCTGAGCGATTGTAACTCCAGACAACAACTTGTTTAATTCCTCGTCGTTACGGATAGCTAACTGCAGATGACGTGGAATAATCCTAGTCTTCTTGTTGTCACGAGCAGCGTTGCCTGCCAACTCAAGAACTTCAGCTGCCAGGTATTCCATGACTGCAGCCAAATACACGGGAGCGCCAGCACCAACTCGTTCGGCATAGTTACCCTTTCGCAAAAGACGATGGATTCTGCCTACTGGGAATTGAAGGCCAGCCCTGCTGGAGCGGGACTTGCTCTTTCCCTTGACTTTTCCACCTTTGCCGCGACCAGACATTGTTCAATATTCTTTCGTAATAAGATGAGAGGAAAAATTGCGGCCTCCCATGAATCAAGTCAGTTTTGTTACTACTTCAAGCGTGCACCCGAGTGCATCAAATGAAAAGCAAGGCAGTTGGCGCGAATTGAAACACGTACTGTAATTTAAATGAAGTCGATAAATCGGCGGACACATCTAATTTTGCTGAACGAGTGAGTCATCATGCCACCAAAAACTAGCGGAAAGGCTGCAAAGAAGGCTGGTAAAGCCCAAAAGAATATCTCCAAGGGAGATAAGAAGAAGAAGAGGAGGAGGAAGGAGAGCTATGCCATTTACATCTACAAAGTTTTGAAGCAAGTGCATCCTGACACTGGCATATCTAGCAAAGCTATGAGTATCATGAACAGCTTTGTTAATGACATCTTCGAGCGTATTGCTGCTGAAGCTTCTCGTTTGGCCCATTACAATAAGCGGTCAACTATCACCAGCCGGGAAATCCAAACAGCTGTGCGCCTTCTTTTGCCTGGTGAACTTGCCAAGCACGCTGTAAGTGAGGGTACGAAGGCTGTTACCAAGTACACAAGCTCTAAGTAAAAATCTTCTTCAAGATTTTTCATTTCAAACGGTCCTTGTCAGGACCAACACATTATTCGAAAGAGTTAAATCACGAAATTTGCTTCATTCTGTTATGTAGAAACACCTTGAAATCCAATTTCTATATGCTGTTAGTAAAAAAGTAAAGCACATAGCGGAGATGTGTCGTGCTTGTATACGAAAGGCATTTACTCGCCGGAGATCTACACTTAGTCATAATAATTTACTTTTAAAAAGTGGTAATACATTCCGTGTTAAGTATAGTAGTAGGTGCACACGGATCGGAAATCAGGTTATTTTAATGTGCCGTGCAAATAAACAGGCTGTTAGTGTAAGAAATAGTGGGTATAACGCTTAGAATATCGATTAATCGCTATGAAATAATGTTGATAAATTATCTCTTGAAAGTACTATAAAATTAATGTTTCTAGTATTTTCGTACTTGAAGGATAATGAAATTTGAAAAAGAGATGCCAACAGCACCTGGTGTTCCCAGGCGGTCACCCATCCAAGTACTGACCAGGCCCGATGCTGCTTGACTTCGGTGATCGGACGAGAACCGGTATATTCAGCATGGTATGGCCGTTGGCAACTACCTTTTCTTCAATGTCCTGTTAAGGAAGTATGTTTTAAGTAAGAATTGACATTATTAACTATAAAGGCAAGCATATTAACGTCGTTAACATTACTTGGAATATACTAATATTCGAATAAATATTTGAATGTTCGAATGATGAGTGATTCGGATGTTCATAGTGCCACTATGTCCTATCGAGTTTACTATCACGAACCACGTATGAAATTGTATATAAATAAATAAAAATAAATCCTTTATTAAGTATTGATTACAGGAAAAAGGCAAACTTACATTCTTTAATGTACACAATGAAATGTATGAAAGATATTTTTAAGATATGTTTCACTTACCCTTTATAACGCAAGGTAGTTTTCAGTGTAGCATCCTCTTCAGCTGCGAGATAACGTAAGGCAGATGATCATTCAGTCGTGAAGCACTAAAATGTAATATACATTTTAACTATTATCGATAAGAATTATTTACTGCAGGGATGCAAATAAAGTGAGGCAAATTAGTAAATAAAAACCGATACTGTAACTGATAATGTAATTACGTATCTGTATTAGTTGTATATACAGTAATCGCACGATTATCCGCGGAGTTGGATGTTGGCATAATCGCGCATAATCAGCAGTATGAGCAGAAAAGGGAAATGAAATGAAATCTTTAGATTTACGTCGCATACTTATACCGGTTACGCTAAAGGAGACGGTGATGATGAGTACTGAATGAAGAAAGTGGGAGGAAACGGGAGAAACCCGAGAAAACCCATGAGCACGGTCTTTATGCACGACAAAGTTCACACGGCACGAGCTGGGATTGAACCAGGGACCCCAAGCACCGGAGGCCAAAAAAGGGACAAAAAGTCTTTCGTGCAACTTTCGTTTTCGGTAAAAAGTTTACACATAATTTAGAAAGAGTAGTTTTCTGGTCTTTTTATTTCACAAGTTGGTTCATGTCTATATTTTTTACATGCATAAAAAATTTTTCAACTCCCTTGCTTAGTTCCTGTTAAAGACCTCTACCTCTGATTGTATTTTTTGCACATATTCTTATTGTTTTCAGACAACATTTCTAAGAGCGTAATTTATCGTCAGCAAGAAAAGAAAAGGAAAGCCTCGGATAGTGGAATGTGTACTGTATATATATATATATATATATATATATATATATATATATATATATATATATATATATATATATATATATATATACGTATTAGTATATAGTTTTATTTTATACGTCTCCTATTATTACACAATGTGCAGATATTGTGAAAGCGCAAGTAAATATGTATAACTCCCCGTTCTGCACTTAATAACTTGAAAGAAGTTCGGGGAAGGTAGTGTAACAGAAAGTGCAAACAGAAATGAGGGTTTACAGGCATTTAATATTATTCCGTAGTAGTATGATTTTTTGTAAAATATATATATATATATATATATATATATATATATATATATATATATATATATATATATATATATATATATATATAAACATACATATTCAATGATATAGTAAGAGGTTAGCAGCACTGATAGAACTGCAGAAAGTACAAAACCGTTAATAAGAAAGAGAGAGAGATGGTGGCCGCTTTTGTGCTTTTCATTGGCTAATTCCGAATTGCGCGCGAATACGTACGAGATTTCTTTCTTTTTCCTCTTCGCAGCCCAGATGTTGCCAATTAGAAGTTTTTAGTACTACATTTGTATGAAAATGTTGCCTTTAAGAAATGTGGTTTGCATACGGAGAAAAGAGCAAAATGAATATTTATCTTAGTGGGCATGAAAAAAGACGAAACATTTTGCAAGATGGACACACGAACTTCCTTAATGCAGGCGTTCAGTACATTATTGTAAAGAAAAAAACACTAAAAAGAATTACTTCAATATCCCTAGCAACATTCAACAATTCATAGAGAAAAATCTTTATTTTGAGAACAATGGAAAACTATGTAATTGTAGATAACTACTAAATTTAATGATTAAGGAAAACGTTTAGGCCCGGCCCTTCAGAAAGAAAGTGCACAGAATTTTCTCTCATGGAAGCAATTGCAAAATCAACATTTTGTTTGCAGTTATAATTAGAGGATCTATATACAGGGTGTTCGAAAAAGAATGTATCCTCTTGAAAGAAAATATTCTCTGGGCCCCTAATCCTTTATATACCGAAAGGAAGTTTGTATAGCATTTTTTCTTACCTTCGTTAGAAGAATTGAAAGTGACTACTATCGTGACACGGGAGATATTTGATCGATAGTCGAATTACTCCCATGCTCGAATGAACACGTCTCTTGTAAGGAGAGGAAAGGCTTCTGTGATCCGCTATCGCAGCTGTGTCATATCTGCAGAGAATGTTAGGACACAAACGTGATCTTTGAGAGCCTCGTGAAAAGAAGTCGCATAGTATCATGTGTGGAGACATCGGGGCCATCTGAAGAACGCTTCATCATTAGGACCAAGGGCGAGTTACGAAACACTCTGGGATATATTTATTAACATAACTTCTCGTCATTCTGCAAGTGTGGTGGAGCTCCATCCTATTGGAAAAGGAAACCTCGGGAGCCCTCTTCATGTGTAGGTATCGTTCACATCTGAAGCATGTGAAGATAGATTACTGTACTATCGTGTACCTAAAATCATTTTCTACGAATACGAACATGTCTACACTGAAGGCAGTGCAGCTCTTTTTCTCTTTTTTTTTTGGTCATGTATTGTAACGCGGGGCAATGCACACAATAACATGTAATGTTGTGTATCATCATAAAGGGCCAGGGCGATGATTGGATCTTGATGGACGTGGAGAACTGATAGGTGATGTGAGT
>NW_027657605.1:12500-23797 GCF_964235325.1 Thermobia domestica | reverse complement strand
GCTTTTGACAGCAACCATGAACCATTTAAGTTACACCATCAGCAGTATGTTAGATATTTTTAAATGAAAAGTCGGCAACTATGAACGTTTTGACGGCAACTGTGAGGCCTTGGTCGGCAATTATGAACGAATAGTCGGCAACTATGAGCACTTTTTTTTAAAATGTGAGAAATCTGACGGTTTGCGTAAGCATTCTGACGGAAACTGTGAGGCTTTTCACAGCAACCATGAAACATTTAAGTTACACCATCAGCAGTATGTTAGATATTTTAAATGAAAAGTCGGCAACTATGAGCGTTTTGACGACAACTGTGAGGCATTGGTCGGCAATTATGAACGGATAGTCGGCAACTATGAGCGTTTTGACGGCAACTGTGAGGCATTGGTCGGCAATTATGAACGGATAGTCGGCAACTATGAGCGTTTTGACGGCAGCTGTGAGGTCTTGGTCGGCAATTATGAACGAATAGTCGGCAACTATGAGCGTTTTTGACGGCAACTGTGAGGCCTTGGTCGGCAATTATGAACAAATGGTCGGCAACTATGAGCGTTTTGACGGCAACTGTGAGGCCTTGGTCGGCAACTATGAGCACTTTTTTTTTTAAATGTGAGCATTCTGACGGTTTGTGTGAAAAATCTGACCGCTACTGTGAGACTTTTGACAGCAACCATGAACCATTTAATTTACACTATCAGCATTATGAATAAAAAGTCTGCAACTATGACCATCGTGTAAGCGAGTGTGAGCATCTTGAAACTACGTGGGAACATTCTGAAGGCAACTGTGAGTATTTTGAAGTTGAGCACGAATTATTATGTAGGCAACTATGAGCCCTTTGTACGCAATTATGAACGAAAAGTCGGCAACTATGAGCGTTTTGACGGCAACTGTGAGGCATTGGTCGGCAATTATGAGCGAGTAGTCGGCAACTATGAGCGTTTTGACGGCAACTGTGAGGCCTTGGTCGGCAATTATGAACGAAAAGTCGGCAACTATGAGCGTTTTGACGGCAATTGTGAGGCCTTGGTCAGCAATTATGAACGAATGGTCGGCAACTATGAGCACTTTTTTTTCTTAATGTGAGCATTCTGACAGCTTGTGCAAATAATGTGACGGGAACTGTGAGCCTTTTGATAGCAACCATGAACCATTTAACTTACACTATCAGGAGTATGTTAGATATTATGAATGAAAAGGCGGCAACTATGAGCATCGTGGAAGCGAATGTGAGCATTTTGAAACTACGTGTGAACATTCTGAAGGCAACTATGAGTATTTTGAAGATGAGCTGGAACCATTAAGTATTCAACTATGAGCCCTTTGTACGCAATTATGAACGAAAAGTCGGCAACTATGAGCGTTTTGATGGCAACTGTGAGGCCTTGGTCGGCAATTATGAACGAATAGTCGGCAACTATGAACGTTTTGACGGCAACTGTGAGGCCTTCGTCGGCAATTATGAACGAAAAGTCGGCAACTATGAGCGTTTTGACGGCAACTGTGAGGCCTTGGTCGGCAACTATGAGCACTTTTTTTTTAAAAATTTGAGCATTATGACGGCTTGTGTGAAAAATCTGACCGCAACTGTGAGACTTTTGAGAGCAACCATGAACCATTTAACTTACATTATCAGTATTATGAATTAAAAGTCGGCAACTATGAGCATCGTGTAAGCGAGTGTGAGCATTTTGAAAGTACGTGTGAACATTCTGAAGGCAAGTGTGATTATTTTGAAGATGAGCACGAACGAGTATGTGATTAACTATGAGCCATTGTCCGCAATTATCAACGAAATGTCGGCAACTATGAGCGTTTTGACGGCAACTGTGAGGCCTATGTCCGCAATTATGAACAAATATTCGGCAACTATGAGCGCTTTGACGGCAAGTGTGAGCATTGTGACGCCTTTTGTGACGATTCTGACGGCAACTGTGAGCCATTAGTCGGGAACTATAAACTTTTATGTCGGGGACTATGAATGAAAAGTCGGCAACTATGAGCGTTTTGTCGGCAACTGTGAGGCATTGGTCGGCAATTATGAGCGAGTAGTCGGCAACTATGAGCGTTTTGACGGCAACTGTGAGTCCTTGGTCGGCAATTATGAACGAATAGTCGGCAACTATGAACGTTTTGGCGGCAACTGTGAGGCCTTGGTCGGCAATTATGAACGAATGGTCGGCAACTATGAGCACTTTTTTTTCTTAATGTGAGCATTCTGACGGCTTGCGCAAATAATGTGACGGCAACTGTGAGCCTTTTGATAGCAAACATGAACCATTTAACTTACACTATCAGGAGTATGTTAGATATTATGAATGAAAAGTCGGCAACTATGAGCATCGTGGAAGCGAATGTGAGCATTTTGAAACTACGTGTGAACATTCTGAAGGCAACTATGAGTATTTTGAAGATGAGCTGGAACCATTAAGTAGGCAACTATGAGCCCTTTGTACGCAATTATGAACGAAAAGTCGGCAACTATGAGCGTTTTGACGGCAACTGTGAGGCATTGGTCGGCAATTATGAACGAATAGTCGGCAACTATGAACGTTCGGACGGCAACTGTGAGGCCTTGGTCGGCAATTGTGAACGAAAAGTCGGCAACTATGAGCGTTTTGACGGCAACTGTGAGGCCTTGGTCGGCAACTATGAGCACTTTTTTTTTAATGTGAGCATTATGACGGCTTTTGTGAAAAATCTGACCGCAACTGTGAGACTTTTGAGAGCAACCATGAACCATTTAACTTACATTATCAGCATTATGAATTAAAAGTCGGCAACTATGAGCATCGTGTAAGCGAGTGTGAGCATTTTTGAAAGTACGTGTGAACAGTCTGAAGGCAACTGTGTTTATTTTGAAGATGAGCACGAACCAGTATGTGAATAACTATGAGCCCATTGTCCGCAATTATCAACGAAAAGTCGGCAACTATGAGCGTTTTGACGGCAACTGTGAGGCCTATGTCCGCAATTATGAACAAATAGTCGGCAACTATGAGCGCTTTGACGGCAAGTGTGAGCATTGTGACGCCTTTTGTGACGATTCTGACGGCAACTGTGAGCCATTAGTCGGGACTATAAACTTTTATGTCGGGGACTATGAATGAAAAGTCGGCAACTATGAGCACCCTGACGGCAAGTGTGAGCAATTTGACGTCTACTGTGAGGATTCTGACGGCAACTGTGAGCTATTTGAGTGGAACTATTAAGCATTGTGTGTGCAACTTTGAACGCCTCTGAGGGGTTTCCTGAACATGTTGACAGCATGTATGAACCACATTTCGGGAACAGTGGGCAATCTGACGGGAACTGTGAACATTGTTGTTGGCGACTCTTTTCACCCAGCATAACGTTAGAATATGACGGCAACCGTGGCTTCGTTTGCCGTCATTTTTGACATTCTCTGATTTTTCGTGACTGGTGTGCAATCGAGAGGAATCGCTACATTATAGGGATTAGGGTACAGAAGAAGCCCCGTTTACACTTTGTTAAGTCCTGGCTTGAAATTGTTCTATGAGGTTGTAATTAACATGAGTTTGACCTAATTCATGTTTTTGGATTGTTTCTTTGCATTAATTTTGGAACCCGAGCGCGAAAAGCAGCCCTTTTCGCAGAGAACTTTTTACCCAGCATAACCTTTGAGTATGGCGGCAACTGTGGCTTCGTTTGCCGTCATTTTTTGAGATTCCGTGATTTTCGTGACTGGTGTCCGATCGAGAGGAATCTCATCACTATAGGAGGTATGGTAGTGGGCAATCCTGCTATATACTTAGGTTAGGTTAGGCTGGCTTATACTTTCAATTTGTTCCCAGAAGTTAGGAGAGTGTAAAAGATGTTAAGTTTTGAGTGTCGTATTCTGTAACGGTTTATATATATACTGGATGTCAAATCACGTTTTCCCACCCTTGCGTGGGATGTATACGGCAATCGTGGCTGCATTCGCCGTCATGGTCAAAACGAGGCTGCGCAACGCCGGCAATTTCAAGACAGGTGTAGTATCGAGAGGAATCTCTACACTATAGGAGGTAGGGCAGTGAACAAGCCTTCTATATAAACATTCCCTTTAAATTGTTCACGGAGGTTGGAGAGACCGCTAATGGTATTGCTTTCTAAATGAGGCTTACTTTTTTTCTCTCCGCGGCCTAGTCTGTCGAGAAATCTTGACTTCTGGCCACAGACAGAAAGCTAGTCTTCGCAGGAGGCGGAAATGGCTAAATTGGGAAAGGAAGCCACAGGCTGGTTGGTTTCTTTATGGGAGTCTAAACGCACTATCGCTGTTGATGTTGGTTAATTTTGAAGGCGACTAATATCGGCGGATGGTAGTGTAGGCTCAAAAGGAATTTTATCAGCCGCAGGCAAGAACCCTGGGATGCTATTCACGGGCGTCCTAGCCGGTCAAGGTGTAGAGGAGGTTGCAAACCCTGTTGCTGCCTGGGAGGAATGCTTCATAGAAATGTGCGTCCATGGGCGGACCTATGAAAGGGCATGCAGTGCGGGTTTGCCAGCACGCCTAATGTTGTCCAAAGACTTCCTCGTATTTTGACAAAGAATGTCAGAAACCTTGGTCGGACGGCTGTTTCTAAGAGGGCACGTGGCGATGGGGAATGTGTGAGGTAGGCTCTCATACGGAAGTACCTGTCGTTTACGGGAAGGAGACAATCCTTCTTAACCCGAGGCCTAGCCTGTCGATCACGCCTTCGGGCAATTGACTTCTGGCCGATGCCGCTTTGTGCGGTTGCTGAATGCGAAGAATACTTGAACGGAAGCTACTGTCACACCCAGAGGACACGAGTAAGACTTATATCACTGGAGCAGGAGCCTAAATTTGCTTTTGTGGGTAGCCATACGGCCAGTTCTAACGTGTGCGAGGCCCCACGAGAGTAGGCTTATTCTGGTGGATGAGAAGTCTTTTAATATTTGCTGTGTCGGGTGAACGGAAGCCACAGTCATCCGTAGGACACGAGTAGACTTATTTCACTGGAGCAGGAGTCTAAATGTGCTTTTGTGGGCAACCTTACGGCCAGTTCTAACGGGAGCCAGGCCCCACAAGAGTAGGCTTATTCCGGTGGAGAAGGAGTCTTTAAAATTTGCTGTGTCGGGTGAACGGCTATATTTGAACGGAAGCCACAGTCATCCGTAGGACACGAGTAGACTTATTTCACTGGAGCAGGAGTCTAAATGTGCTTTTGTGGGCAACCTTACGGCCAGTTCTAACGGGAGCCAGGCCCCACAAGAGTAGGCTTATTCCGGTGGAGAAGGCGTCTTTAAAATTTGCTGTGTCGGGTGAACGGCTATATTTGAACGGAAGCCACAGTCATCCGTAGGACACGAGTAGACTTATTTCACTGGAGCAGGAGTCTAAATGTGCTTTTGTGGGCAAACCTTACGGCCAGTTCTAACGGGAGCCAGGCCCCACAAGAGTAGGCTTATTCCGGTGGAGAAGGAGTCTTTAAAATTTGCTGTGTCGGGTGAACGGCTATATTTGAACGGAAGCCACAGTCATCCGTAGGACACAAGTAGACTTATTTCACTGAGCAGGAGTCTAAATGTGCTTTTGTGGGCAACCTTACGGCCAGTTCTAACGGGAGCCAGGCCCCACAAGAGTAGGCTTATTCCCGGTGGAGAAGGAGTCTTTAAAATTTGCTGTGTCGGGTGAACGGCTATATTTGAACGGAAGCCACAGTCATCCGTAGGACACAATAGACTTATTTCACTGGAGCAGAAGTCTAAACGTGCTTTTGTGGGCAACCTTACGGCCAGTTCTAACGGGAGCCAGGCCCCACGAGAGTAGGCTTACTCCGGATGAGAAGGAGTCTTTAAAATTTGCTGTGTCGGGTGACCGGCCATGAAACCTTTGAGAGGACTTGTCTCCTCGTTTCCACAGCATTTCCGCGCCTGTAAGTTGCGGAAGGTAGCATGCTATGCTTGAAGAACTGTCATCCCTTTAAGGACAGGAGTAGACTAATTCCATTGAGGCAGGAGTCTAATATGCTTTTGTGCACAGCCATACGGCCAGTCCTAACGGGAGCAAGGCTCGCAAAAGTAGGCTTTATTTCAATGGAGCAGAAGTCTTTTATATTGCTCTGTCGGGATTGTCAGTTCAAACGGGAGCAGTTTCTGCACGCTACAAACCGCTGACGAGATCTTTCTCGTGTCAATGTGATTCCCTAGCCTGGGCCGGCGCAAGGCTGGCTGGCGAACAAGGTAATTGGGCCTCTGGGTTTCATACACACGAGTAGTCTCAGATGCGTTTAGGGTGAACAGGAATAATCCGTGCAATTCTCTAGCCTGGGCCGGCGCAAGGCTGGCTGGCGAACAAGGTAATTGGGCCTCTGAGTCTTGCATTTCGGAGTTTCCTTAATTCCGGGAGGAGCCACAAAGAAGAGTCCTGAGAGTTTCTCGTGTCCATGCAATTCTCTAGCCTGGGCCGGCGCAAGGCTGGCTGGCGAACAAGGTAATTGGGCCTCTGAGTTTTGTACACACGAGTGGTCTTAGGATCCTTCGGGCTCAACAGGGATTGTTGGAGAAAGTCTCTAGCCTGGGCCGGCGCAAGGCTGGCTGGCGAACAAGGTAATTGGGCCTCTGAGTCTTTATTCCCAGTTTCCTTAGTTCCCGGGTTAGGTTCACCTGTTAAATCGGAGGAGTCCGATTTATGTGTAAAGATAATGCCAGAGTGAAGGGAGCCAGATTTCACTTGAAGGAGCAAGAGCCAGTGTGGTTAAGAAGTGAGCCGTTTTGTACTCTTAAGGAGGGATGCCGATTGACTTTGAACGGGCTGTCCTCGCTTTAGAGTTTGGGCCAGTTGACGGGAGCTTACTTGTCCTTCTTGGGAATGAGGCCAGATAGCATGTCCTTTCTAGCTTACAAAGGCTTATGCGGAGCATTGTTTTTTGTAAGTGACTTTTTATTCTCCATGTGGCATTTAAGTACCGATTTTCCTTAAGTTAAGGACGGTATTGACTCATCGCCAGTTTGAGCGTGTATCACTTGTCGAACGGAAGCCACTGTCATCCAAGGACACTAGTAGACTTATATTTCGCTGGAGCAGGAGTCTAAATGTGCTTTTGTGGGTACCCTTACGGCCAGTTCTAACGGGAGCCAGGCCCCACAAAAGTAGGCTTATTCCGGTGGAAAAAGGAGTCTTTAAAATTTGCTGTGTCGGGTGAACGGCTATATGTGAACGGAAGCCACAGTCATCCATAGGACACGAGTAGACTTATTTCGCTGGAGGAGGAGTCTAAATGTGCTTTTGTGGGTACCCTTACGGCCAGTTCTAACGGGAGCCAGGCCCCACAAAGGTAGGCTTATTCTGGCGGAAGAGGAGTCTTTAAAATTGCTGTGTCGGATGTACCGGCAACGTGTGGAAGGAAGCTGTTGTAACCCAAGGATACAAGTAGGCTTGTTCCATTGGATTGGGAGTCTAATATGCTCTTGGCGGCTGTCACACGGCCAGTATTAACGGGAGCTAGTCACCGCAAGAGTAGGCTTATTCCAGCGGAACAGAAGTCTAAAATGCTTGGTCGGGTGTAGCTTTCCTATCCTTTGTTAGAACGCTGTGTTGGTTGTGTCCAACACTTTCCGGCTTTTTAGTCGGTCAATTCCCTGGTTGATCCTGCCAGTAGTCATATGCTTGTCTCAAAGATTAAGCCATGCATGTCTCAGTGCAAGCCAAAACAAGGTGAAACCGCGAATGGCTCATTAAATCAGTTATGGTTCCTTAGATCGTACCTATCCTACTTGGATAACTGTGGTAATTCTAGAGCTAATACATGCAACTAGAATCCCGCCCAGCAATGGAAGGGATGCTTTTATTAGATTAAAACCAATCGGTCGGTTCGTCCGTCCGAAACCTTGGTGACTCTGAATAACTTTGGGCTGATCGCACGGTCTCTGTACCGGCGACGCATCTTTCAAATGTCTGCCTTATCAACTGTCGATGGTAGGTTCTGCGCCTACCATGGTTGTTACGGGTAACGGGGAATCAGGGTTCGATTCCGGAGAGGGAGCCTGAGAAACGGCTACCACATCCAAGGAAGGCAGCAGGCGCGCAAATTACCCACTCCCGGCACGGGGAGGTAGTGACGAAAAATAACGATACGGGACTCATCCGAGGCCCCGTAATCGGAATGAATACACTTTAAATCCTTTAATGAGAATCTATCGGAGGGCAAGTCTGGTGCCAGCCGCCGCGGTAATTCCAGCTCCGATAGCGTATATTAAAGTTGTTGCGGTTAAAAAGCTCGTAGTTGGATCTGGGTCTCGGACGATCGGTTCGCCGCCCGGCGTTTAACTGATCGTTCCGGACGTCCTGCCGGTTTTTCCTTTCTCGGTGCTCTTCATTGAGTGTCTTGATTGGCCGGCACGTTTACTTTGAACAAATTAGAGTGCTCAAAGCAGGCCGTGTCGCCTGAATGTTCGGTGCATGGAATAATGGAATAGGACCTCGGTTCTATTTTGTTGGTTTTCGGAACTCGAGGTAATGATTAATAGGGACAGACGGGGGCATTAGTATTGCGACGTTAGAGGTGAAATTCTTGGATCGTCGCAAGACTAACCGATGCGAAAGCATTTGCCAAGAATGTTTTCATTAATCAAGAACGAAAGTTAGAGGTTCGAAGGCGATCAGATACCGCCCTAGTTCTAACCATAAACGATGCCAGCCAGCAATCCGCCGAAGTTCCTCCAATGACTCGGCGGGCGGCTTCCGGGAAACCAAAGCTTTTGGGTTCCGGGGGAAGTATGGTTGCAAAGCTGAAACTTAAAGGAATTGACGGAAGGGCACCACCAGGAGTGGGGCCTGCGGCTTAATTTGACTCAACACGGGAAACCTCACCAGGCCCGGACACTGGAAGGATTGACAGATTGAGAGCTCTTTCTTGATTCAGTGGGTGGTGGTGCATGGCCGTTCTTAGTTGGTGGAGCGATTTGTCTGGTTAATTCCGATAACGAACGAGACTCTAGCCTGCTAACTAGGCGTTGGAATCTTTCCTTCCAACGTTCATGTCTTCTTAGAGGGACAGGCTGCCTCTAGCAGCACGAGATTGAGCAATAACAGGTCTGTGATGCCCTTAGATGTTCTGGGCCGCACGCGCGCCACACTGAAGGAATCAACGTGTCTTCCCTGACCGAAAGGTCCGGGTAACCCGCTGAACCTCCTTCGTGCTAGGGATTGGGGCTTGCAATTATGTCCCATAAACGAGGAATTCCCAGTAAGCGCAAGTCATAAGCTTGCGTTGATTACGTCCCTGCCCTTTGTACACACCGCCCGTCGCTACTACCGATTGAATGATTTAGTGAGGCCTTCGGACTGATACCCGGCACCTCCGTCTTGCGGTGGTACCGACGTGTCGGAAAGATGGCCAAACTTGATCATTTAGAGGAAGTAAAAGTCGTAACAAGGTTTCCGTATGTGAACCTGCGGAAGGATCATTATCAATTCATCACCACTGCGGTGGTTGATGTCAAAAGTTTCTTATTAGTGTGTCGTATCAGTTAGATTGACACCGTTGAACGGGAGCCACTGATCTTGACAGGCGAAGGAGAGAAAGGTGAGCCGTGTCTTCCCTTTAGTTGGGAAGCGAGCAGCAAGAACGGGAGCCACTGTCATCGGCGAGGGTAGCGTAGGCTACCTGTTGACACAGGCCGCGTGTCATCAAAGGATTGGAGTAGACTTATTTCGGTGGAAAAGAAGTCTTGAAAAGACTCAAAGAGAGTAAGACTTATTCCATCGGAGCAGGAGTCTTAAATGCTCAGTCAGATGGCATGATAAACCAGTTCCGACGTCCAAGGGCTCAAGTAAGCTTATTCCGTTTGAAAAGAAGTCTTGAAAAGACTCCAAGAGAGTAAGACTTATTCCATCGGAGCAGGAGCGTTTAAAATGCTTGTGTCGGATGTCGGGTGCTGGGGTAGAACGGAAGCTTGTCCTCCAAGGACTCGAGTAGGCTGTGACTGCTTTGTGGGAGAAGTCTTGAAAAGGCTCTGAGGAGCAAGGCTTACACGTTAGTAGCACAAGAAGCCTTTAATACGCTCGGGTCGGGCGACTAGAGCTAGAATTCGCTGCTTTGTAGGCCAGTATCCTTTTCTGTTCAAGATGGCCTTCAATGAAAAACTGGTAGCCATGATTTTTGGCTACAAACTCATGGGCAGCCTAAGATTATTCCTTGTGATGCAGGGAAAGGCTTTCGAATGAACACGCCCAGCTTTGTGGTGAGTGACCGCAGCTGACGGGGCCAAACAGGAGGCAGGGCGGCCCCCGATGCGGTTTGTTTACCGAACTTTAATTTCTTGCACGGCATACGTGAAATGCTGTTGTAGAATTTTTACAACCCTGAACGGTGGATCACTTGGCTCGTGGGTCGATGAAGAACGCAGCTAGCTGCGCGAAAGAGTGTGAACTGCAGGACACACGAACATCGACGTTTCGAACGCACATTGCGACCCAGGATCTCTTCTGGGTCACACCTGTCTGAGGGTCGGTAACTTTATCCTGGCGGTGGAAGTTTTTCGGATGACCCCACGGCCTCTCGCTACTTCGGTAGTGATGCTGTGGCCATGTGCAAGGGGCCTGGCAAGGGGTCTCGCGCAAGGCTTGGCTTTCTTGTTGGTAACCTCTTGTGACCATGGGTCCGGGGAATGGAAACTGTGTGTTCTTGGGCTTCCGCGACAGCGGTCGTCTTAAATGAGCAGCAAAGGCTGGTGGTTTACATCCGCCTGTTGAGGCAGTTTTTGTCTCGACGAAAGTTCCTAAGTGAATTGGGGAACTTGGTCCTTGGATTTCATCCTTGCCAAACCCCTTTCGATGGGAACGAGACTGTCTTGTGTCCATGCAATTCTCTAGCCTGGGCCGGCGCAAGGCTGGCTGGCGAACAAGGTAATTGGGCCTCTGAGTTTTGTACACATGAGATTAGTCTCTCTCGAAGCATTCAGGCCGAACGAGGGTTTTTGGAGTTCAATTCTCTAGCCTGGGCCGGCGCAAGGCTGGCTGGCGAACAAGGTAATTGGGCCTCTGAGTCTTGGTATTCCAATTTTCCTCTATTCCTGGATAAGCTTCAGTACGAGGTGCCCGGCAAGGGGTCAGGGGGTGACCCCTGACTTACCTTGGCGGTCTACATCTTGTAAATTGAAAAGTCCTGTTGTGCGCGAGCCTTCAGGCGCGCTGTGTTTTTGGCGCTCGACCTCAGATTAGGTGAGATTACCCGCTTAATTTAAGCATATTAATAAGCGGAGGAAAAGAAACTAACAAGGATTCCCTTAGTAACGGCGAGCGAACAGGGAAGAGCCCAGCACCGAATCTCGC
>NW_027657605.1:0-7500 GCF_964235325.1 Thermobia domestica | reverse complement strand
TCCATCACCGACATGGTTTACCTTCTCGCTCCCGTTAAACTTAAGCGTGCACGCACTGGTTTAATTGACGGCAACTGCGCCCTCCATCACCGCCACAATTTACCGTATGCTTTCTTTTGTTGAATTTCATTAGTTTACGCTTATGTGCTGATTTCTTAATTTGGTTGTTTTCGCTCACAGTTGTGTACTTTCCTGATGAGGTATAAATATATATATCTTCTCTTGAGAGTGCAACAAGTGTCTTATGTGGAATGTTCCATATGCTCATAATTGCCGACTTTTTTTTTTCCATTTGCTCATAATTGCCGACTTTACATTTTCCCACTCGCTCACACTTGCCGATCTTTATTTTTTTAAACATACGTAAAAGTGTTAGCAAGGGGAACATGGGTCTCATGATAAGCAGGGGCTCCTCTGTATGACGGCAACTAAAGCATCCATCACCGACAAGGTTTACCTTCTCGCTCCCGTTAAACTTAAGCGTGGACGGACTAGTTTACATGACGGTAACTGCGCCCTCCATCACCGCCACAATTTACCGTATGCTTCCTTTAGTTGAATTTCAATAGTTTACAGTTATGTGGTGATTTCTTTTTCTTAATTTGGTTGTTTACGCTCACACTTGTGTACTTTTCAGATGAGGTATATATATATATATATATGTTCTTTTCAGAGCGCGACAAGTGTCTCATGTGGAATGTTCCATATGCTCATAATTGCCGACTTCACCTTTTCCCACTCGCTCACACTTGCCGATCTTTACTTCTTTTCACATACTTAAAAGTGTTAGTAAGGGGAAAACGGGTCTCATGATAAGCACGGGCTCCTCTATATGACGGCAACTAAGCCATCCATCACCGACATGGTTTACCTTCTCGCTCCCGTTAAACTTAAGCGTGCACGCACTGGTTTAATTGACGGCAACTGCGCCCTCCATCACCGCCACAATTTACCGTATGCTTTCTTTTGTTGAATTTCATTAGTTTACACTTATGTGCTGATTTCTTAATTTGGTTGTTTTCGCTCACAGTTGTGTACTTTCCTGATGAGGTATAAATATATATATCTTCTCTTGAGAGTGCAACAAGTGTCTTATGTGGAATGTTCCATATGCTCATAATTGCCGACTTTTTTTTTCCATTTGCTCATAATTGCCGACTTTACCTTTTCCCACTCGCTCGCACTTGCCGATCTTTACTTCTTTTCACATACATGAAAGTGTTAGCAAGTGGAACATGGGTCTCACGATAGACAGGGGTTTCTCTATATGACGGCAACTAAGCCATCCATCACCGACATGGTTTACCTTCTCGCTCCCGTTAAACTTAAGCGTGCACGCACTGGTTTAATTGACGGCAACTGCGCCCTCCATCACCGCCACAATTTACCGTATGCTTTATTTTGTTGAACTTCATTAGGTTACACTTATGTGTTGATTTCGTTTTAAATTTGGTTGTTTTAGATCACAGTTGTGTGCTTTCTATCGACTCAAATTTCCAGACGATGTGTGTATCTTCTCGTGAGAGTACAACAAAGGTCTTATTTTCTTTTTAATTTTTACCACATATTTTTAAGTATGATAATGGTTTATTTATTTATTTATTTTTTGAACTTCACAGCCCTGTATTTCCATTTGGAATTTTTACCTACCTCGTCATTCATTTGCTGTGTTCTTCCCTTAGAAGTATTTAATTTTTATTAAATTATTTATTTATTTAATCTCGTTGAGAAAAATTCGTGTTCACAGAAAGAAATTCTTCTTTCACTACCGAGGTGGCACACGCCAACACCGCGTTTTATCGGATTTCTGCCGTTCCTTCCCATATACTTTGCTGTTGCTATAGTGTGCACGAAGTCCCTTGAAATTTTAACCTATCTGCCACGATTATGCACCGGACCACAGAGATGCAATAACCCTATCTTTTCTTTCGGGGGGGGGGGGGGGAGTTGGGTTTGTGAGAAAAACCATGGATGAATTTTTATATATATTCCGTGTCACTGCGGTTAAATATATATTCTTTACATATTTCTTTACTTTGCCATGCTTTTCCTTACTTTTCAGTGCTTTGCCATGGTTTGGGTTGAAATTTCACTTTTGTAGTTAGAACAGTTTTGTTAAAAACGTGATTTGCAATAACAACAATTTCAAACATTAGCGAAAAGTAAAAATATTGGAATTTGCATTATTTCTGTATCAGCCACCTCGTGGCTAAGCCGTTAATATATGCGCTTCTGGCGTTAGGGATCCAAGTTTTATTCCGGCAAACAGCCTGGGTCGTTCGCCTCCCGTATTAAGCCAAATTTCAACTTTCTTGCACATATTTATTACTATTATTATTATTATTATTATTATTATTATTATTAAAAATGAAATTAAATGAAATCTTCAAGATTTACGTCCCACAGTTATGCTGGGATCAAGGTACACCTCATGTAGAAATTGCACTATTCTGGTTTCAATAGTTTCGTTAAAATAGTGGGAGAACGTAATTTAGAAAGAAAAAAAAAAAAAAAAAAAAAACATGACCACAAGTGTGAGCGAAATGTAAAAGTTTTCCAATTTACTTTCTTACTCTGTTATTGCTCACCCATTAGCACAGAATAGTATCTGGTTAAGTGACATTTATGTTGCTTTACTTCTTACCGCATTTTTTAAACCT
Organism: Thermobia domestica; assembly: GCF_964235325.1. NCBI lineage: Eukaryota > Metazoa > Arthropoda > Insecta > Zygentoma > Lepismatidae > Thermobia > Thermobia domestica. Next base: position 4,840 of record NW_027657605.1, on the reverse strand, counting down.
TATAAATTGTGACGGCAAGTGTGAGCATTTTGACGGCACGTGTGAGCATTTTGACGGCAACTGTGAGCATGTTGACGGCAACTATGAGCCTTATCTGCGCAAATATGAGAGTACTAATATTATACATATTCCAATGCACAGTGTTTTGGTACAGGTAGGCTGGTAATGTCACTAATCTATGCTTAATTCTTTCGTCAATATAGTGGAAAAACAGAATCTGCGATGACCGTCATTCCGAATGTGAAGGAATAAACAGCAGTGTTGTTGTTTGCTCTCTCCCTACATCATTGTTCATTAATTGAAGCTGGAATGGATATTAGTGATTTCTTTTCATTATTTCTATGTTTATCTCCCCCCCCCCCCCCTCACACACACTGCTCTAACGATTGTCTTATTTTTACGGTGCATGCCCACACATCTTCATTTCCAATAAACCTCGTTTTAGCCGGAAAATTTTCAACCCTCCGCTACATTTTGAACTGTAATAACTTTTTTATTTATTTATTATTATTATTATTATGATTTTTATTATTTTTGTAAATGTGAATATAAAAATTCCTAATAACCTACTGCGATATACTGTGTTTGCATATATTCCGTTTAGAAATATTACTATTCTAGTTTTATTGGTTTTTCTATTCGTAGTGGGAAAAAAATGATTTCAATTTCTCATCTATCCTTGCAGGTAGCGTTCAAAGCCCTTGACGGCCAGTGTGGTCTGTGCTTGCAGTAATATTTTCAACCTTCTGCACCAATTTGAAGTATATTTTCCTTCATAAAATTGGAGTTACTACAATTCTTTATATCAATTCCCGTGCACAGTATTTTCATACACTTTCTGTGCAAATTGCACTATTCTGGTTTGAATAATTTCCCAAAAATAGTGTAGAAACGTAATTTCAAACAAGCTTGACCACAAGGGTGAGCGAAATGTAATGGTATTCCAATTTACATTCTCACTCTCTTATAGTTCACCCATTGACGCAGAATAGTATATAGTTAAATAAATTTTATATTGTTTTCCTTTTTATCAATATTTTTCCTCGTCTCACCTTCCACCACAGTATCCACACATCTTTGCGGCAATCGAAACCTGTCTTCGCCGACAAAATTTTAACCCTCCGGTAAAAGAGAAACTGAATTTTCTCTGTTAGTAATTTGTATATACAAACTGTTTGTACGTTGTCGCATGTACTGTGTTTAAGTACGTCTTGTGTAGAACTTTCACTATTCTAGCTTCTACGGTCTCTTTACAATTGAGAAAGAACATGATTTTGTGTTCTCCTCTACACCTGCCGGCTGCGTTCGCAGTTTTCGACGGTCAGTGTGGCCTCTGTTTGCCGTCAAATGTTCAACCTTCTGTAACATTTTAAAGTTTTATATATATATATGGCGATACAACAATTCTTTTTACGAACTTCCCTGTAAAGTATGTAGGTTCACGTCTTGCAGAAATTGCATTAATCGGGTACGAATAGTTTTCTTGCAATAGTACAAAAACTTAATTTGGAATAAAAATGACCACAAGTGTGAGCAAAATGTAAAATTCTTCTTATTTACTTTCTTACTCTATTATAGCTCGCCCATTGAAAGAGTAAACTATATGGTGAAATAAAATTTATATTGTTTTTATTTTTATCACTATTTTTCTTCTTTTCATTTTCCCTCACAATGTCCGCACATCTTGGCGGACAGCAAAGCCTGTCTTCGCGGACAAAATTTGCGGTGCTGCTTACAAAATGCCTACGTTTGAAAAGATATAGCATGTCTCAATTGTATCTGTGAATTAACAACGATATGTTATTCGGTTCATCGACATTCACATTCCAACATATCTGTCATCAGTCACTTAGCTCATCCCTTACGTACACGCATAAAAGAGGTCCTAATTTTCATGCTCGTTCACACGAATATTCAGTTTATTTCATATTACGGAATTCCATTGAACGCTCCTTTGTAAAAAAGGAAAAAAAAAAAATCCTCCAGGTTTTGATTCCGCTGACAGCGTTCAATTTCAACTTTAGGCTGGATTTTGAGCTCTCATGGCGATAAGCGGTTAAAGTTTTCCATGGGAGATACGTGTTCAACTTTGGGCATATTGACGGCAACCATGAACCATTATGTTGCCACCTATGAGACTTTAGTCCGCAATTATGAACGAAAAGTCGGCAACTATGAGCGTTCTGACGGCAACTGTGAGCCCTGTGTCGGCAATTATGAACCAAAGTCGGCAACTATGAGCATCATGAAAGCGAGTGTGAGCACTTTGGAAGCACCTGTGAACATTCTGAAGTCAACTGTGAGTATTTTGAAGATAAGCATGAAAAATTATGCTTTCAATTGTGAGCCCTATATTCGCAAATATGAACGAAAAGTCGGCAACTATGAGCGTTTTGACGGCAACTGTGAGCCCTGGGTCGGCAATTATGAACAAAAGTCGGCAACTATGAGCATCGTGAAAGCGAGTGTGAGCACTTTGGAAGCACCTGTGAACATTCTGAAGCCAAATGCGAGTATTTTGAAGATAAACATGAAAAATTATGTTTTCAATTGTGAGCCCTATATTCGCAAATATGAACGAAAAGTCGGCAACTATGAGCATCATGAAAGCGAGTGTGAGCACTTTGGAAGCACCTGTGAACATTCTGAAGTCAACTGTGAGTATTTTGAAGATAAGCATGAAAAATTATGTTTTCAATTGTGAGCCCTATATTCGCAAATATGAACGAAAAGTCGGCAACTATGAGCGTTTTGACGGCAACTGTGAGCCATAGGTCGCCAATTATGAACAAATAGTCGGCAACTATGAGCACTTTATTGGTAAATGTGAGCATGGTGACGGCTTGAGTGAGGAATCTGACGGCAACTGTGAGCCTTTTGACAGCAACCATGAAACATTTAACTTACACTATCAACTGTATATTTCATATTATGAATGAAAGGTCGACAACTATGAGCCTTGTGAGAGCGAGTGTTAGCAATTTCAGGGTTAGTGTGAAAATTGTCAAGGCAACGGAGAGTATTTGGAAGGTAAACATAAACTACAATGTCGGCAACTTTGACCCCAATGTCCGCAATTATGAACGAAAAGTCGGCAACTATGAGCGTTTTGACGGCAAGTGTGAGCACTCTGAAAGTACGTGTGAACATTCTGAAGCCAACTGCGAGTATTTTCAAGATAAACATGAAAAATTATGTATTCAATTGTGAGCTCTATATCCGCAATTATGAACGAAAAGTCGACAACTATGAGCGTTTTGACGGCAACTGTGAGCCTTGGGTCGGCAATTATGAACAAAAAGTCGGCAACTGTGAGCATCATGAAAGCGAGTGTGAGCACTTTGAAAGCACGTGTGAACATTGTGAAGCCAACTGCGAGTATTTTGAAGATAAGCATGAAAAATTATGTTTTCAACTATGAGCCCTATATCCGCAATTATGAACGAAAAGTCGGCAACTATGATCGTTTTGACGGCAAGTGTGAGGATTTTGACGGCTAGTGTGAACCTTCTCATGGTAACTGAGAGCTCTATGTCCGCAATTATGAACGAATTGCGGGCAACTATGAGCATTTTCACGGCTTGTGTGAGGATCCTCATGGCAACTTTGAGCTTTTTGATCCGATGATTCCTTCCACCTGTTTCGATAAAAAAAAAAAAAAAAAAAAAAAATGTTTTCGTACATTCTCGGTAGAGATTTCTCTTCTCTAGTTTCACTAGTTTTCTTTCTGTTGAGAAGAAAAAAAAGAAAAGAAAAAGAAAGAAAATGGAAAGAAAGAAAAAATGAAAGAAAAGAAAAAAAGATATCAAATTATGTACTCTCACGGGCGGTGTTGACGTTAAGCGTGGGCTCTGTTTGCCGTCAAATTTTCAAATTTCTACAACAATTTAGAGTATCTTTTCTTGTACAAAAGTGCAGATACAATAATTCCTTACACGTACTCGAACGCATAATATCCAGGTACACTTGTTGTAGAAATTGCACTTCTCAGTTTTGAATAGTTTCCTTATAGTAGTGCAAAAGCTTAGTTTCGAATAAAAATGACCTCAAGTGTGAGCGAAATATAAATTTACTCTAATTTACTTTCATGCTCTATTATTGTTCACCCATTGAAAGAGTAAAGTATATGATTAAATAAAATTTATGTTATTATTATTATTTTTTTTTTCGCTTATCACTATTTTTCTTCTTTCCACTTTTCCGCACAATGTCAACACATCTTCGTGCACAGCTACGCCTCTCTTAGTCGAAAACTTTTCAAACCTTCGGTAAAAGACAAACAAAAGTTTATTTTGGTTAGCTTGTGGCTTCGCCCACAAAGCCCCTCCTTTTGAAGGTATTTCGCCCTTGCACCTCTTATTCTCACAATTCTAGGGAATTTCAAGTTTACTTTACTATTTCAACTAATTAAAAGATAAGATTTTGGATCCCAAGAAAACGCCTATTTAAATAGCATGGAGATTTCTTCATCCTCCTTTAGACCCCTTAAACATTAAAAATATTCACTTTTGGCAATTTTGCTGTAGCTTAGTCTGGAAAGCCTACAATTATGCTAAATTTCATCATTGCAATCCTGCCACAATTAACCGAACATTTTGGCGTGCAGAAGACGTCCCATATAAATGACATGAGAAAGACTTTTCAATTCCCCATAAAACCACTCTAAAGTTGAAAATTTTTACTTTGTACTGATTTACTTAGGTAACGCTAATGAAAACGTACAAGAATACCGAATTTCTCGTTTGTGTTCCAATTACAAGTAACTAAACTTTGAGATTACAAGTCCAAATAAAGGCCCATTTAAATAACATGGGGAATTTCATCATTTCCTCTTTAGACC